>NC_090787.1:3417500-3602500 GCF_040054535.1 Antennarius striatus | reverse complement strand
CATGGCAGGAGGAGCACAAACAGGTGCTGTGTGTTCCATTTCTGGCTTTTTTTGTCTTTTCCAATCAATAATTGTTTCATCTCTTCACAGAATTCAGGACCTTCTGTCTTTTTTTCAGTGATTTTTCTATGAACTGAACGGTTTTCCTTTCCTTCAGCACGGTGGAGACGTCGGTGATCGACAACGACGATGGATCCTACAGCGTCTCCTACACGCCTGAAGAGCCAGGAGCCTACTCAGTGTGGGTGTGTGTCAAAGCCCAGCATGTCAAGGTACAACACACCCTCACCGTCAGCACAAAATGTTTACTGCACAACAAATAAATGGAATTTTCAGTTATATATTCAGTAATATATTGAACCGAAACATCAGCTTTTCTTTTTGCTTGAGGCGGAAACACAAACTTAGAGTTTGTTTGTTTTTTTTTTACATGAGGTGTGTTGTTGTGTTGTTCTGGGATCTCCATTATTGTGTTGTTCTGCAGGGATCTCCGTTTCTTCTGAGCGTGAGGAGGAAGTTGAGGCGTCACGCCGGGACGTTTCACTGCTGCTCTTTCTGCTCCAGCGGAGGAGCCAAGGAGGCTCGCTGTGGCTGCCCAGGAACGATGCCAGGTACCCGGAGGAGAGCATTAAGATGTCTGAGGAGGAGGATGAAGGAGAGGGAGAGCAGAGAAACTGCTTTTGATTTGATTTGACTCAATAATCAGATCAATGAAACTGATCCAGATAAGGGCTCAAGTCCAGGATTTGTTTTTTCCCCTTTTAATCCAAAGGGTTTGTTTTTTTTTTCAACATTTTGCTTTGTTACACATAAACTTTTCCATGTATGATCAAGAAATGTGCTGTATCTCCAGATTTTTTTATTCCACCCAGTCGTGATGTGGATACCTCTATTCGGTGGGATCAGGATCAAAGATGATACACAACCTGAACTTTTGTCTTGTTTCCACCTCAGAACACCAGAGTCGCTTCTGATCTGTCCGTCTGTCCACAGGAGGGTTTCGTGGTTGTGGTCACGGTCACAAAGGACACCCTGGGAAGCCTCACTGGTCGTGTTGCGGCAGCACCGTGGAGCGGTCGGAGTGTTTGCCGGCGAGCGTGTTGGCTGCAGTTTCCCCCCGCGGCCACCTGAGAACCGTGGAGCTCTGAGGCGACGCCCCGGACGAGATGATGCAACTCAAGGAGACATGGTCAGAGCAGCTAAAGTTAGCACACATGCTAAAGACAATGTGACCGGGGCAGGCCAACTGCTGCCTGCAAATAAAGACAGTCAAGAGTCGGAGTTAATATACATTTGATACTTTTACAAAAAGGCCCAAATAACAAGTCACAAAAACAGTTTTATTGATCACTTTTTCCGTTAATTGCAAAAAAGTCCACTGAATTGTCCTTTTAACAAATACCCTTTTTTCATTTGCGAGGAAAACTGTTGAGAAAGCTCAAACAGCTGCTGAATGTTAGCAGGTCGACGCGCTTCAGACGTGATGGTGCAGAGGGGCGTGTCCAGTGATGATGACACCGTTTACGGCCGAATCTGGACACAAATCATTTGGTATATTTCAAATTCTGTGACAGGAAAAGTTCCCTGGAGCGTCGAATACTCTGATCAGAACTGCATTCAGTCCTTTGGTTCAAGCTTTCCTCTCTATATGGGTTCAGGTGTTAATAACAGATGTTAATGAAAGGTGTTAATAACAGGTGTTAATAAAAAAACATTAATAACAGGTGTTACTAACAGATGTTAATAACAGGCGATAAAAACAGGTATTAATAACACGTTTTAATAACAAATGTTAATAAGAGGTGTTAATAACAGGTGTAATAACAGATATTAATAACAGGTGTTAACTGATGTTAATTACAGGTGTAGTAACAGATATTAATAACAGGTGGGAGCAGATTTTAATTCCAGGTGTTAATAAGAGATGCTAATAACAGATGTTATTTACAGATGTTTTAACAACATGTTTCTGGTTAAAATCAAATATTATGTATGTTTTATTTATCAAACAAAGTGCCTCAAAAAAAGAACTGATGCTGGAAGACATGATCAATAGTCTAATTGATCTACAAGTGCTACATTCCTGAAAAAAAGATCCCATAGTATTTACACTGAACAGTGATTACATTACAATAAATATGCTTTTAGTATTTCATATCTCTGCTGAAGAATCAAATACATGTCATCATTTCTGTCCTGTACTTAAGGGTATTGGTAGCTACATTATGATTGATTACTTTGTCATTATTCTCAATTCAGGTAAAAAAAATGTTAGTAAAGAAAACTTTGTTATATAGAAATATCAATAACAAGTACTTTATTACATATGTAGTAATGACTTTATAGGTACTGCATATGAACATGAACAGACCATGCTGAACAAAAGCGTGTAGTATGTTCTTGTGTCACGGTGCGTACACTCCAGATAGTCGGGCCATAATGAGCCTCATGGTGCCTTATTGATTCTGAATGTCACTTCAATCAGTGCATTAGTTCCTGCTGGGTTCATTCAGCTGATTGATCGGTGATTAATAGTAAAACAGATGAGTGGAAACGCTGGACATGAGGACTGATCTTTGCGTTGTTGTCTCAGAATGACGTCTGTGACTCTGAGGACGCTGCTGCTGCTGTCGTCTTTAACGCCGGACCTTTTTCTGCTTCACGTGTTTTTACTGGAATCTTAAAACCTGAAAATAAACACTGTCGTTTGTCAGGAGGACTGACCCAGTTTCATTTGTGTTTGAATTCCTTCTACTAAGGAACAAATTCTTTTTGTTTAAAAATGTGAATTTGGAAACCACTGATTATAACAAATGTTGATCTGTGGCTGTTATACTTTAATAAATTCTAAAAGAATTGTGTACATAGAAAAGAGAAAATACAAAAAGGCGTCAACTTGAAAGATCTATTAAATCTAAAATCCTAAAAATTTATCAATAAATATTTTACTTCCTACAAAAATATTAGTAATTTATTTTCATTGACACCCTAAGATTATTTTTTACTTACTTATTTACTTATTTACGAGGCCTAATGTATTCTAATAGCATCCCTTTGCACCCAACAGGAGCAAAAGGACTAAAAAGAAAGGCCAAACGCCCGTCAATCTTCAACATTTCACCCAAATGTGCATTTCTGAAACCCATGAATGAAAAACTATGAGTGACCACAAACACTTGCACAATTTTGATTAAGATATTTATTTGTATCTGCAGGTTGAAATATGAAGTTCCTGCAGAGTTAAATACATGGCATTGGTTTTTATTCCATTTCAAGGTCTTTTGTAATCCACTAGGTGGCAGAGGAGCACTTGTTTAGTGCACCCTGGCAGCCCTGCTCTGTCTGTAGCAGCACGGGGCCCCTCCCAGGACCCTTTTCTGTGTCTCCATTCAATCCACCGAAGGCTTCTACCTTTAAAAATATCATCTGTTTCTCCAGGATTAATGCGAACACACCTCTGACTGCGACGCTCATTTTTCCACGCTTGTTCCTACAAATCATTCATCATCAGACTCCTCAGAATCCATCTTCGCAGGACCGTTCTGGGCCGAGGAGCTCCTGATGAATACTGCATTATGGGAAAAATGTCTCCAGCTGATTAAGATTGACTCTGTTAATATGAACGCTTGATGAAGCCCATCACGGGAAAAGTTGCATCAGCATTGTCGGAGGTGACACGGATTAATCAAACACGGTGATTGTTCACTTACAGCTGAGGGGGACTGACTGATTAACCGGTGACAGCTCAAATAGCTCCAGATGGGAGGGGCTAGGAGAGGGAAGGGGGGGGGGTGAACCCATACACACACCACCTCCCATTAGGTGAGGGCAGGACGGGGTTAAAGATGATGGAGAGGTTTTAAACCTTCACATCCATCACTCTTCCAACTCATCCAGCGTAGTCACACACACACACACACACACACCATCATCATCATCATCATCTCTCTCAGGTGTTCCCGTCACCTGGTGATGATGTCATCTATTACCCACTTACCCCAATGATGTGTTTTTTAGTGCTGGTGGAACCTCCTGCTTCTGTTTGTGTTTGTTTCACTTGTGTTTTGTTGTGTTGTTTTGTTTGAGTGTGTGTTCACACACAGCTGCCTGATCGACGGAGGCCGAGAGGCTTTCAGGCTGAATGCTGTGCAACCTGATTACAGACAAAGAGGTTGGGCCGGAGCCGTCACAGTAATGTAGTTACCGGCTCGTAAATGGATCCTAACCAGCTCCTGCTGCAGAGCAGTGGAGTTTTTACAGCCTCTGAGGGCAGAGACGTTAACACCAGGAAGCCCTCCGATTGGACGTCGACAGTTTAAAAGCGAGTAGAGCCACATGGAATCAATGAAGATGCTCTGAGGGGTCGGAGAACACAACTGCTACACACTTAAGGCGCGTTAGTATAAACGTACCACTATCGAACACCAGCCTCGCCTTGACTTGATCAATTCTGATCATGACCTGTTAAATCAGCAAGTATTGCTCTTAACCGTATTGCTCAATAATATCTTTTCTTAAAGGTTCCCAGTATTTCCTTTAAGTGGCAAAAAAAAGCAATAATTTCTAAAATTCCTTTCTGTGCAGGTGTGTTGATGAAAGACTTTGTGAAACGTGGCTGAGAGCCGCTGACCTAGTTTCAGACGCCCGCTTTTGTCCTGAGCCACGGATGCTCGGCGGCGATTCGGTTGCCAGACCTGAGAAGGTGTTTTACAGATCAGACAAACATAAAGGAGCCAAATGATGGAGGGTTTTAAAAAGCAAAATGATTTTTAAACTGACTTCTGAAACAAATACTGTGTGAACTGATACCCAGATGACAACGTCACACCGGGTTCCGATTCACTGGAAGAAGAATTAAGAAACTTACTGAACTCGATTTTTTTTCTTAAAATGTCATGTTGGACATTTATAACGCATTTATCCACAAAACATTGGTTATCTGAACCCAGAACTGACTTTAAACACATATTTTTACAACAAATTGAAGCCTCATCTTAAATCTGAGAGTGTGATATTAATTTTAATATCTATTTAAAGTACCTTAACTCGTGAATGTAATCATGAAATCGCTCAGTGTTCTTGGCAGCGTGGACAGACGCAGAGCTGCACCATTAACTGGAATGTCAGCGTGGTGTCATGGAGCCCGTGGGCCGTCACCGCCACCAGAGCGTGGGATTGACACTTTGAGACACACATTTCCTGTGTGGACACACACACACACACGCACACACACACACACACGCTGCTGTCCACCGGGGGTTTGTGGTTGACCTTGTCCGATAGCTGACAGACGGCTTCCTTCAAGTGTTCTGGTGCAGAACATCATTCACCAGTTTGAACCTGTAATAACTCACCGATTGGGTCCAATCAGGCGCTGAAGGACAGCCAGCTTTCAACTACGTTTCCCAGCAGCATCTCATGCTATGGCTTACTGGAGACACTGATTTGTTCGCTTTGTGTTGTTTTCTGCTTTCTCTTTGTTTGGTTCACGAATAATGGCCGTTTTGTCTTTGCAGCCTTGCTCTTTGTGATGTGTGCAGCGTGATGAATCCGTCCTCGCCGGCAATCCATCCTTATGACAATGACAATCAAAGCTCCGTTGAAGCAAAGGACACCATGTCTTCTCTGGCTACCATAAACCACCCCTCTATCTTCAACTTGGCTGTGATGTAAAAACTGTCAGCCTTTTTGTGTCTACTCAGCTCTTTTGGGATGTCTCCTCGCGCCTACGCCGGTCCTTGGGTCCGTTTTACAGAGCAGGGTTAAAAAAACCCTGAATAATAATAGTCAATTCATTTTGTTTCGGTGCAATCCAGTAGGGTAGAAGCGTGCATATCAGCAGCTGAAAATGAAGTATAAGAACTTCATTGACACAGGTCAGACTTCAGCATCATCTCATTACATGCCTCCTCATTTTCATTATGTTTGATATTGTAGAGCAGAGTTGTTTTGCTCTTTACACACACATAAATGTGCTCTCATCGATATCAACATCCGTTAAATAATGAAACCTATAAGACCTTTTCATTAAATTGAAATAAAAGAGTAAATCGGCATATCAACATTACCAAAACAGTTCAGAGAAGAATATTCAAGCCCATAGAAAGGGTCAGTAGCCTTGGTTACCATGGGTAACCCCTGTCATTCAGATAAAAGTTGTCAGTCTCCAGTGATGTATACTACTGGACATATTAGAGTAGATTAAAAGACAGAGACAAGTCTGTTGCTCAGGTAAGATTCATAATTCATCTGTGAGTCAGGAACCGACCCAGAACACTTTGGCTCCACATCAGAAATGTCGTCTACAGCATCACACATGATCCGAACAGATGTTGGTTTATCTATGATGCAGTCGTTAACGTGTTGAAACAATAGTCAATCTACATGTACCTGCACATTTATGCTGTGACTGGACTTCCTTTTCACATCATCAGCCTCATTATGCGAGGAGCCTGGATGGGAATGTGGGTGCCATCTATGCAGCCAATTACATTGGGAGATCCTAAAAGAAATAAAAGTTACTAATCCAATTCTGAGGTTTCAGCACAATCATCCCTGTGGAACTCCTCCTTGATGATTCTGACGTGGGTTATCTCCAGGGAAATTGACAAACTGGGGTAAAAGCAGTTTCTAGGTGAGGTGCACTGAGCAACTCCCACATTGTATAGAACCATAGACAAAAGTATTGATAGGAGCCATCCATTCATTTATCAGTCGATATTCATTCCAATACTAGTCACCATGAAAGCAGCTCCTTTTGCCGTTACATGAGCGGGTCAATGACTGAACCAAAATGCTAAAATAACGTCAACATGCTCACAATGCCAATGCTAACCTGTTGCTCCTGCACAGATAAATTATTTATCATGTTTGACATCTTACTTTTGTTTTGTGTTCCTGCGTTCGTCCGTTCGTTCGTATGTCCACCAAATATCTTCGCAACCGCTGCAGATAGAAAGATGAAACAAAAAGCACATTACTCGGACAGCAAAGGGGATGAAAATGAGATGATGACCTTTACCTTGGGAAAAGTAGGTCAAGGTCAAATTTCAATTTTTGTACAAGCAGGAACCGTATAACAGAAAGATGAGGGAGAAGGCCAGTGTAAGGCCATAGATCAAAGCTAGTGCTTTGATTTACCTATGCACTAGCTTTGATCTATGGTCAAAGCTAGTGCATAGCTTTAACCTACCCTGAAAGGTTAAAGCTACGCACTAGTCAGGTACTGCTTTAAAGGTACCCTGACCAAACCTTTGTTATTACTTTAAAACTGTTAACCAGATTTCTCTCCCTTCCCTGGACACCTGTTGTTGGCTCCAAGGACTTCTAGCAGAACACACACACACACACACACACACACACACACACACACACACACACACACACACACACACACACACACACACACACACACACACACACACACACTCAAACATTGGACTTAAGACATAACTTGCACACACATCTATTCTCTACTCTACCCCTCATGTGATCGAAGTTACCTCTCCCTCCCCCACTGACCTGTCCTCCCTTTCCCTCTCTTTCTCTCCCCCGCTTTTAAAGTGGCAGTTTACCAAAGAGGTGAAGTAATTTCCCCACGGGGATCAATAAAGTACTATCTCATCTCATCCTAAAGCAGAGTTGCATTTGAAACACCTGAGAGAATGTCACACTGCTGCTGCCATGTTTGTAGTTCTACTTAACTCCTCTGGAGGCCCACATGCTTTCAATTGTCCATTATTCAATAATAACTACCTATGTTTTAATGGTCGGTTGTAAGTTTATGTGACGGCTTTGTCCTCTACTCTGGTTGTACAGGAACTCCAGACTGAAGTTCCGGGATCTACAGTAAGTCTGGACAGAGTGGAACTTTTCGTGACATGTCTTTGAGAGTTTGTGGTCCAGCCAGGTTTGTGGCCCTCACCCAAACCCACCACAGGAAAGCCAGCAGAAGTGTCATCACGGAGGTTTCTAACAAATTACACCCCTCACTTGAAGGGAGCACAGAACAAGCTCTTGGCTGAGAGTGTGTTTTTGCCCCAGGCGAAGGGGAAAACAAACCTTATAGACTGAAAGAAACTGTCCTGAAAGTAAAGCGACACCTGTCTCATATCCAGCGGTGCTCTGGACTAAAAAAAGAAAACAGAGCACACATTGTCAGGGCCAAAAAGGAAAGACAGATCCCGCCATGTCTGAAGGGACTAATATGATAAACTGTGTCCTTCCTGGTTACACAGCTTCCAGTGCGTTTGATAAAGGAGAGTGCCTTTGTTAAGATTATACCGTACAACCATCATTCACGATGTGAATAGAGCAGTGCGCTGCCAAAACATGACACAAGCTGGTTCCCACCAAGGCATTCTTTTTTTTTTTTTTACATGACTTTTTGTTGTTTATATTTATGCAAATCAAATTTAAGCTTAAAAGTTATGTGTCTGCTGGAATATATATTACACATGTAACTATGCTTATTCAGGATTTGTGGCCTTTGATTCTAACCAACTGAATGCCTAAGAAAAATAGAGGAACCACTTCAAAAAAGTTGAGGATGCTCACAAGACACACAATAATATATATATTAAAAAAAGTAATTTTATACAATGCCTCCAGCAGGACAATCATTGTCTGAACAAAATGAAATATTTCAGCAAATGAATTTATTTATTGACATTTCCTGATTCAGCAACAATAATAAGATTGTTTAAAATAACAATGTAAATAATAACAACATAATGACTGATGAAATACGGGTCTATGATCACTCTAGTTTTGTCGTTAATTATACTGTAATGCAGGGGAATTTTTGGAACAGGGAATTCAAAATAGCGGTATATTTTTTTTGCGTTTCTATACTTTCTATATGCATTCCAGTCATGCATGACGTCACCACACTCAGCACAAGCTGTCCTCGTGATGACGTCACTTCAATTTAATTTGCACAACAGCAAATTAAGTAATACCAGTTGATTGCCTCACCATGTAAATTGCTTACATTTGGAATAATATAAGCATATAACCTGTAATAAATGGGTTATTGATTAAAAACGGGATTTTCCGTGATGCTGATCAACATATCCTGCGTTAATTAGGGAGAAATAATAGACTATATAATCTGAGCCAATCCGGTGAATTGTACTCCCATATTGTAAATTACTATAAATACATCAGGTGGGAGGATGTTTAATATTTTATAGCTATTTTATTACGTTTTAATATTCAATTTTGCGTAAACACATTGTCAGTCGGTCCCTAGCGTTGGGGAGGCAGAGCAGTGGATGCTGGAGCGGCGGCGGCGGCAGCAGCTCGGTCAGTCCGTCGCAGCAGTCCGACAGAGCGGCCGCGAGTCGACATCCTCTCGGCGTCCGCGGAGCTGTTGAAAACCGCTGCGTTGGCTGATGGAGTGACGGCGAACGGCTCCGACCGGGGCGGGTTAAACCACGGTGCGGACATGAGGACACCTGCTACGGCCACTTCTTCCAAAAGGTGGAGCGGGAATGCCAACTGGAACCGATTTTCACCGAGGAAGTGAGAGGAGGTGATGCCGCAGGACGCCGCTTGTCAGTCGGTCACCAGCTAGCTACCGTTAGCCGCCTGCTCGGATAGCTACCCCCCCCCCCCTCCAGAGGAAGCTATAGGTGCCAAAGCTAAGTCATTACCCCCCTATGGGTAGTAACGACAACAACTAGCCCTAATTGGGGTATTTTTAATTAATTATTTACGTTTTTTTTCATGGCGTCGCAGTTACCGCTTTACGTTTTCCCCCTAATTAGCATACGCTAGCTGCTAGCTCGGTAGCTTTAGCATGTGTCCGCTAACCGCCTGGCAGACGGCAGCCTCCGGGCATGAACTGGGAGACAGCTCCCCTCTCCACACCGATCTGATGGAAAACCACTGGATGAAACACATTTATAAGATAAAATAAGATGAAAACCGACCAGCTCGACACGTTGGTCATTTAAATGACTACTTATGTCCGGGTGGAAGCACCAGAGGCGGAATAGAACATTTTGCTCCGGTCTTCAGTCACCATAAGCGGCCACCGGTGGTAAAGCGTGTGTATTTTTTTCATACAGTTTTGCGCTAACAGAACTGAATTTAGCGTGTATTTCCCTGTAATTTACGCATCCGAATTAATGTCATGTGGTGTAAACGCGATGATTTCTGAAGTGTCATTTCTGTGTGTTTGTCATCACGTGATCAAACGTCTGCTCTGGGATGCTGATCTCGATGGAGATGCCAGGGGACCAGTTTGGAGCCTCAGCATCCTCTGATAGCTGAAACCTCTGGAAAACATGTTTGTCATTCTTCTCATGAGCGAAAAGATTAACTGATGGAGGTGCTGGGGTGTTTATTTATTTATTATTCACCACAGCACAACAGAGGATTGGTTATAATATTTCAGCTTCATAACTTGATGTATGTGACATACGGGTTTCTCGAGGTGTTGTCACGAATGTGATTGTAATTCAGGCTCAATACCAGTCCGCCAGTCCTTGACAAGATGATGCACGTTGTCACAAGGGACATGCTGCTGAGGCGGGGAGCGTGCAGCTAAGATAATAAACGCAGAAGGTTTTACTGGAGCTCTTTTATCCTGGCAGTACAGAGAATACTGATGCCATTTAGGGAGGCTGTGTAAAATGAAAGTTGTAATCTTCTGCCTTGCATGCGTTGCTAATTCTTCTTGTTTGATGAACCTTTCAGAATCATCATGACCGTTTTCCCGCTGACCAGTCACGCCTTCGCTGAGGGACCTCGGCGCTATTTGGATTCTGGATTTATCCACGCAGGAATGAGATAATAACGTCGACCCGCTTGTGCATGCTGCTACAACATCACTTGTGGCGTTTGTGAACCCTTCCCACCCCACCTCACCTTCAGAACCTAACTCCCCAGTACACGTTCACTTCAGCAGTTTGAAAACATGACAACACCGGCTCTGCTGCCACTGTCGGGTCGCAGGATACCCACTCTGTCGCCGGGAGCATCCTCTTTCCCACATCACAGAGCTACTCTGAGGCTCTCTGAGAAGTTCATCCTCCTCCTCATTCTCAGTGCCTTCATCACCTTATGCTTCGGGGCCTTCTTCTTTCTCCCTGACAATTCCAAGCACAAGCGCTTCGACCTGGGCTTGGAGGATGTGCTCATCCCTCATATTGACTCTCCAAAGGAGGGGAAGCATTCTTCTGGACAGGTGATCATACACGGACAGGGAGGACATGATGAGCACAGACACAGGTAGGCATTTTAAAAATATGACAAACCCTGTCTTATACAAATGAAAACGTAAGAGAAAAAACTTCTACAACAAAGAAAAAAATCATTATTACACGTTTTATGGTCGTTACATTAGTTATCACCTGCTGATATTCCATCCAGGCTATGCAAGCACTTATAAAATATTAGCAGTCATTTGAGACGCCTCTGGGTGCTGCAGCTCGTAAAAAGCGGCACACATTCCGCCTGCGGGCTGAGGTACACGTCAGCACAGGTGTAGTTTCCTCCTCTTTTTTTTTTTTTTTACCCACATCATTCTGTCCAGCTGGGGCCGTTCTGAACGCTCACTGGTTGTGTTTCCATTGGGTGCCATCGTACAAGTTCTTCTCCAGGAATTTTATCGTCTTGTTTTACTGTCCCACGCTCAAGAAGCGGGTGAACTTGATGAGCGGCGAACAGGCTGTTGGAGAAGCTTCAGTAACTGCCTAAACGGGCTCGGAAACGACTTTACACCATCAGCCAAATGTTGGTAAATTCTCACTGCAGCTTTTATGCACGCCGTTTTCTTTGCGTCCATCGTCTTTGGTTGGTAGCCAGCCAGCGTTTTAAGGCTCTTTTCCCCTCCGTCTCACGTCTGCTGTTTGGAGTCCGCCATCCAGAAGCTAATTCTGACATGACTTTAAGAAATTGGAGTGATGATGCAAATCACAGGCAGGAGGTACGAGGAGACTGATGGAGAAGGAGGAGGCTGTGAAGATCGGAGCGTTAGGAAGCTGCTGGGTTGGGATAACGATGGATTTATTGTTGACATGAACACAATAAGACCACCTGGATGATCCCACCCACTGAAGATTACTTAATTATTGTCATTCAGCAGCTCAAGTATGTGGCGTGGTCAGAACCACAAAGGCATGCTGGGAGATGTTCAAGCGTCTGCATGGGGGGGATCAGAGGGAATTGCACTCATTTGGGTGCTTTTGGTATTCGATCTCGTGCGATGGTGAATTTTTGTTCCATCTCCAGTAAATCCGAGGTGACATCCGTGTCAGCTGAGCTGTCATTGCTCAGGGATACGACGTCATTTAAGAAAGTTGTTTGCCTTTATTTTTCAGTGTGTTCCTCTGGATCCAGCAGCAGATAACAGAACCTATGATGAGCTCTGGTTTTTTTTGTCTCCTTTATGTGTCTCTAATCCCATGCGGTACATTGTTGGAATCTTTCACATGGTTATCATGTCAGCTTTTAAAATCATGAAGTAACTTAATGTGGCTTCATTAAAACGGTCCCAGTGGGTTGATATAAAGCAGGGCTTGCAGCCCATTGGCTCACGTTCCTCCCAGTGGTCATGGGTGCTAATTATGTTGAAATTAGTTTTATGCAAAGTCTCAAAAAATGCTGCGTATGAACCACAGATAGGCATCCTAGTGACGTCTTCCATCTTTTACTTGATGGAAACGATGAATTTGATCAATCCGGTTTCTTTTTGGCGCCGCAGCCGTTCTGAAACTCGCCGCCGTGGCTCCAGAGGAGCAGGGTTCAAACAGCCCGTGGAAAATGAGGCGCGCCAGCATTTAAAGAGGCCCTCAGGAGGACCGCACACTTGTAATAATTTCACCTTTACTTTATTTTGCCACAGAAAATCCCATAGAAGCAGTTCTCTGTTATAAAGTTCACCTGGTTAATAGACTTTATGAAAGCTTTTGATATCAAATAGGGCATTTAGTAATTCATCTGTTCTGGCTAATTTTAAACTTCATTTAAATTGTTATCACATGGGGAAAGAACTTCATACATGTGGCGTGTTAGGTTTGGGGCAATCATTATTTACTTTTAAATCATAATTTAAACGTAAAACCTCTTGGAAAAACCATCAGATGGGTCACCTAACGTTCAAAATGCTGGCACTTCCATTTCACACAGCAACCTTCTTATAACACGTATCATTTTATCCATGATAAAACACAATAGAGCCCAATGCCGTGGCAGCGAGTAAAACCTACTTTCACCACTTATTAACTTGCCAGTTCTTGTTAGTGTCGTCGGGCAGAAGCTTTTGTGCACCGACACGCTCATAAATCAGCCCCCCCCCTGGCCCCGCAGATCATATTTAAGGCCCAGGCCTACATTAAATCGCTCTTATTTATCATATTTAGTGTGATCTTGGAGATCATTTCTGTGTGTTCGTGCTTGATTTGCCCGTCGGCTGCGAGCAAATCGAAGGTGTTGTGTTTTTGTGTGTCTGTGTGCGTGTGTGTGTGCAGCTTTCCTATGTTCTAATAAAGGTAATATAGGTGAAGCTTTTATTTCCACCTCCACCCGTCACCTACACCAGCACACATGCTGCCAAACACCTGAACTAGTGTTGAAGGCCTCTGTATTGCAGGTGTTGCACAGAACTCCATGCTAATTGGTGGACTTGGTGGGTGGGGGTACGGGTGTTTGAACTGATGTTTGAACTATTTTACCTTGTCCTCACCTGCCTGGGAGCAGAACTGGAGGTGAATGTAGAATCCCAGACTCAAAGTGTAAGTAAAGTCATGATTCCGGTTTGCACGGCTGCTTATCTGATTGGCTCATTGATCTGATCATTGATGATCAGACGTCTTGGCAGCAACAGAACCTGAGAGCCCACAGAAACAATTGGAGCACTAATTTAAAAGAGAAATGCATCCGAATTGATCCGGAGACATTTCATGATGCAACAAAAAGAACGGGTTGTCAAAGGGGAAGACAGACATGAGACTAAGGAAGCCGTTCTGTAGATGTATGTAAACCTCCTCTTCATCGCACCTGATGAAGAGAGAGGGGACAAACATGCTATCAGTGGACGTTTAAACTCTGTTCTCGTGGTTTCAGGACACATATCACCACTGGCATGGCGAGCAATCAGAATAAACTCTCTCAGATATGCTGTAATAATTTGACTGAGACTCAACCTAATTAATTAGTCTGTTGTCAGGAGATTTAATCTGGTACGGTCGGCCTTAGAACAGCCTGCAGGATGAGGAAGAGGCTTCCTTCGAGCGTGATCTCCTCGTGAACGCTGCAGCTTTCCATCAAATCTGCTCTTTCTGTCACGTTTCCCGTTCTGTTTGTTTTGTGCAATCGCACTGTTGTCTGCTATGTGGAGTACAGCTGCAGCTCATCGGCTGTGTGTGTGTGATTGTGCTACATAGAATGTCTTTGTGTCTGCTTTGTGCACCAGGAATTTTACTCCATCTTAGGATGTGCTATGGCACAGATTTTCCTTCAGACTGCTATCAGGCTTCACAACAGTTTCTGGCTCCACTGATAAGGGTCCATTAACCAACCTGAAGGAGCGAGTCGTTAAATTCACCTGTCAGAGATGCTCCGTCACAAACCCTGCTCCGCTTTAACACTCAGGTTTACACATTTCCACCTGGAGTAACCATCTGTGGTTACGCACAGGTTAGGACCGTATTTTTATACAACAAGGAGGAGGTTAGAATTGAACTTTTAAGCAATTCTGAACCACAAACAGCTGGACTTTAGAAAATCCATTTATTCTGTTAAGGTTTGAGAATAAAAAGAAGTAAATTGAAGGTTTTCCCCACCAAAAAATAATCTGAAACTCGAACATGTTTTGAATAGAAGCTGAAGTTGGTACGTTGGAATCCACTATGCCTGAATCTAATCCACCAATCAGATTAGAGAGGCGTCCCCGCTGCTTCCTGTGCATCAAGTGTGGTAGTGATGTCTGCTCAAATGTCTGCAGTGACATGAATATACTTCTGTTAGACTGAAAGACTGGGCTGCTGCCCCCAAGACACAATCAGTCAGATTGTGACCCATACGGCCCCGATAGGTAATACAATAGTCTTTCTGCTTAGCGTAAGGATGTGAAGTGGAATATCCAGTTGTATTTTGTCTCCACTTTTGGGAATCCTTACGAGGCGATAAATCTGCAGGAACGCTCCCCCGATGGTGATTGGACTAAACTCGGACAGGACCAATGTACCCAAAGAACGGAGAACCGCTGTTTCGGCTCGTTATTGTGTCACAAAATGCTGTTTCATTGCTGACAGAATTACTCTCATGCCTAGTTTTTGTCTGGAAAATGGAGTGTCTGCTCCTCCGTCGCGTCTCGCTGACTGAACCGACTCTCCACACTTTGAGACGCTTCATAAGAGCTGAGCAGCAACCGACCGGGCTTGCTTCTTATTTGTTTTATGGCTGACTTGGGCCGGCTTCAGGAAGTCGTTCGGTAGGAAGGCATTAGTCATCCAGCGGCGAGTCGTGATCTCAGGGCTCATGTGTTCAGAAGCAAACATCAAGGAAGGAAGGATGGATTCTGTGTTAGCGTACGCGTTAGACACAGGTACAGAGAACAAGGACGTCTGTGTTGTGGAGTGCAAAACATGCTAATGATGCTGGTAAACAGGAAGGAACAAAGGATGTAAGAGTGATAAAAAGATGGAAACAAACGTAAGAAGTGTATTTGAGAGGAAGGTGTGTGTGTTTTTCACTCCGGGGTTGTTACAGCAGAGATAAATCGGATGCTGTTCCATAACTACAGTAAAGGATGTGAACATGGCCTTCCATGTCCATTCATGTTGAATCCAACTGTCTCCTCTGGTCAGATGCTTTGCCCTCAATTTTGAGAGTCTGATTAGAGCTCAGCGCTCAAATCTTTATAACAGTGACATTAATGCATCCTTAGAAATATTAAGCATGACTGAAAACAGCCTCTGTAATTACTATAGTTAGTTGTTACCTAAAAAGTTATGCGCAGCTTTCCATCATTTAAAAGTTAATGTCGTTTAGAGCAGCCGGTGAAAGGCGGTTTCTGCTCCATAAAATCTAAATAGATCAATTTGAGAAGGAAAATAAGACTTTAAGATACCTTAACCATTGCATATGCAACAAAACCAATGAATAATGAGGATGAATAGAATCTAAAATTGATGAGTCGTTGCAAAACCGCTGATAATAAGTGTGTAAATGTTGTTTCCAACAGCAGAAGAGACGAGAACACACGTTCAGCTATTTATGAGATTTATGGGTTTATTTAGTCACCCAAAAACATTGCTCCTAACGCCACAGTCATTAGTTACACCACTTCAGTTTGAAGATGATGCTGTATTCAGCCTGAATTGATGACGTTTGAACCATTTGGTTATTGATCCGTCAGGCTGGACAGAGGAGCTCCCTGAACACTTTCCCTGCTCCGGAGTTTCGAGGGTTTGACGCCACACTCGCTGCTTGGCATGCTGTTTGGTGATGTAAAGCTAGCATGCAGCTGCTTGGCAAGTGAAACCCGTGAAGCTCGGGGTAATAATCCATGTTTCCTATGCATCTCTGTTGTCACGGTAACAGCAGATTTAATGCCCTCCACAGAAACTTGTTGGATCTTCTCCATATTTGTTCCTCCTGCAGATGGAGCGCAGCCACCTCCAGTCACTAATAGACAAGTCGTCTGGTTTTCTTGCATTAATGACTTGACTTCCTGTCGATGACGTCTATTTGTGTGTGTGTGTGTGTGTGTGTGTGTGTGTGTGTGTGTGTGTGTGTGTGTGTGTATGTGTATGTATGTGCTTGTTTCCATGGTGACCCCCTCCCCATCTGTTTGATACCCCACTGGGCAGTTGGGCGATTGTCTCCAGCTGCCAAGGGTTTTAGCGAGCAACAGATTTCATGATGCTGCCGAAGACAAGACTCCAGTGACAGGAATCAGGCTAGGATGGCTGCAGGAGTTTGGGGTGTGAGTTTGGAGAGATTACAAGATGGGAGTGGGAGTGGGCGGGGCTTGGACCCAATCCCAGTTCCTGTTTGTGACCTCGCCCTGCGCTTTCTGTAGTATCTGATCCCGCCTAGGTCTGTGGAGGCTGGATCTGTACGCACTTTGTCCTCAAGGACAACGAGCCCTCCATCCCATAAAGAAACTGAGTAGGAGGGCTAACGTTCACACACACACACACACACACAAGCCGCGTCATTAACTCGGCTGTGCGGCGTTCACAAATGTGCGACGCGTGAGCGTGAATTGTGTGTTCCAGAATATGTTTCCCACCAGTTCAGATCTGAAACACTGAGTTGTGATTTGAATATTCATGAGTCGTTTCCAGAGCGACATTGCGTAACTATGAAGTGTTTTATTTTGGTCTGAGTCGAACACACACACACACACACACACACACACACACACACACACACACACACACACACACACACACACACACACACACACACACACACACACACACACACACACACACACACACACACACACACTGTGGTGATAGGAATAGGAAATGGATGTACATTCTGTTCCATGGAGAAGAATCGGTATTAAACATCCGCCTCCTTCCTGTTTGTCTTTAGCTTTTTGTTTCTCCGTCTCACCGTCTTCGTGTTTCGGTCGTCGTTCTTCTTTTTCTTTTTTTGTCTTTTGTTTTTCATTCAGTTGAAATAAACTGTCACAACTCCTTTTACCCTGATCTGGTTATTTTTATAAGCCTTTATCGTCCAACCGAAGAGGCTGCGTTTTCAAAAATAGGTAATTTGTAATAAGATGAAATAATTCCTTCAGTGAATTAATTTAAACCACTAGAAAAAGGTATATTTCAGGGCGAGGTGGAGTTCAGTCGTGTTCACAACCAAAAACGGCTTCATGTTTCTGCAGGAGGCTACAAAACAAGAAGGAGCCAGGTTTTCTGTGCTTCTTCTCTTCAGTTCAGTCTAGCGACTTCAAAAAGCTCTCAACCCCCTGCCTCTGGGCGCGTGGGTTTCTGGCCTGTCTGCCTGGAGAGCAGCCTGCTTCCAACGCCCAGAGATCAGCTGAAACCAGAGCTGGAGCGAGCGCGAAGCTGCCTGCGGCGAGAGGGAAGAACCCAACCAGCAGAACTTTCAAGGAAAAGAAACCTTCCTCGTCGCGTTTCGCAGCTCGAAAATCACACTTCTGAAGGTAGAAGTTACAGCTGTGACAAACTCTGGCGAGTCTACTCAACCCCCCCGATTGCGTAGATGTCACCACCGGAGATCCAGGCTGGTGTGTGAACATCATTGTTTTCTGGCGGAAAAAGGAACAAAAATAACAGGAAATGATCGTCTGTCTTCTTTTATTCTCGTGTTCTTCCCGTCTCTCTGTCGCGTTGATGCTCAGTGATATGGTCACATTCATCCCCCCTCTCCCGTGGATCTGTACTGCAAAGGACACGACCTTACGCATCTAATGATAGTTTGTCCGTTGATGTTACCATTCTCACGTCACGCGGCGGTAGAAATCTGTCTTATTCCCTCCAGGGAGCCGCCGGCTTTGGTTTATTTGGCAGCATTTTGTGAAACAGGCGCAGCGTCGCAGATGGTTTAAAGATTTTCTCCTATCAATAACAACCGAAAAGCGTTTGAGTGTCTCCGTCCTCCGCTCACCTTTGCTTCAGCTTCCCGCCGTGCGCGATCCTCATCACTGACCTACTTCCTAGTGGGGGAGAGTCGTGTCAACGCCCCCGGGGCTTTGAGACTCAATGTGATACCCAAGATGTTTCTTATTTCTGGCTGCGGCTGCTTCCTCCCGTCCACACCTGTCCTGTTTCCTGGAGCGCACGTAACCACAGAGGTGGGAGGGGCTTGTCTTTTGCATCATGATGTGAATTTTGGGGTGAGAGACTTTTTCCAGCAGCTGTTTAGTGTACTTATTTGTTAATCATATTTGCGCCAACATCACGATCATATTCATTTGTTAAATGAAACGTGCGGGCCTCCTGAGGAAAACGATGACATGTGACCTTTTCCTGTTTTAATGTGCAGCAGCGTCTTTCACACACATTTTTCAGAATGTTCGTCTTCATGATTTCAGAAAGAAAACCCTAAACTCACCTTATTTCTGTCTAAATAACGCCTTGAGTGTCACTCGTGTGACGACGAGTGAATGCTAATGATGTTCCAAACACATGGACTGGGTCTTACCCCCTGCTTTTTCCCTACCTCCTAACAGGGAGGAGGAAGAGAGCCTGCGGGACAAAATTCGGGCGGACCATGAGCGAGCGCTGCAGGAGGCCAAGGAGAAGCTGAGAAAGTCACGCGACGAGCTGCAGGCCGAAATCCAGACGGAGAAGAACAAAGTCCTAGAGGACCTGAAAAAGAAGGAAGCGGGGCCAAAACCCCTGCCGCCGGTCCCCATGCCCAAAGTGGTGGGCGTCAGCGACGGTGAGCCGCCAGAGCCCGACGCCAAGGAGAAACGGGACAAGATCAGAGAGGTACGTCACAGTTTCACCCTCCTTGATCCCTAAATTCGGACTCCATCCATCTCCATCATTGAACTTTGTGAATTCTGTGGCCCAGGCCAGTTTGAGCTCAGCCAAACTGTAAGTCTGGACCCATTTCAATGTCTGTCTGGGCGCCAGCTTTTATTGAAGGCCACAGACGGACAGCGTCTGTGCAGAATGCAGATGGTGCCATCAGGTCGGCGTTTCATGGACGCCGAGCCGATGCCAACCCGTCTCCTCCTTTCTGCTCCCCCTTCCTTCAAGTTCTCCCGCATAATTACCTCATATCCTCTCTGTTGAAGCAGCACTTAGAGTCGGAACACTTGCATTCACTCCAAACCTGTCTTTGTTTCTAAATGCCCCTTTTGTTCCTGTCATAATTACCATTGAGAAAGAATGCCAAGCGCTTGCCAAATGAACAGGAAGAACAGCAGCTGCATGGGCAGCGGCACGCTCCTATTCTCCTGATTCGCTGTTTCCAGGGAGAAATGGTGAAGGCACACCGCGGCAGGATTGCGAGTAAAACACCAGAGGTTTTGTTTTTAGTCTGCACATCCAGGAAGAATCATCAGCACCAACCTTCAGCAATCCTGTTGCTGCGCACCGTCTCCTGGACTTAAATCATCTCGTTTCATTTACTGTATTTTTCTCACTATAAGGCGGAAAGTAGATGCATAACACCACCACAGCCACTACAGTAGTTTCTATTCTGTGTCTTATAATGCGGTAGGCCCTATTTTGGTGAAAACTGTTTTAAAATAGGCCGTTCATTGAAGGTGAGCCTTATAATCCAGTGTGCCTTATAATCCAGTGGACTTTATATATGAATTTTTTTTTTAGAATAGGCCAGTTATTGAGGGTGCGCATTATAATCCAGTGCGCCTCATAGTGCAGAAAATACTCTATTCCTACATGTTTTTTTCCCTAGTTGTGAAACAGTCCTACAGTCACTAAGTAACAACACTGAAAACATCTCCTCTCACCTGCTTCAAATTTAGAATTCAAGGTGGGCGTAGCCAGGGAATAATAGATTACACAACGGTTGATTCTGTCTTCATTTGATGGCAAACTGAAGCCCGTTTCTGGAATCACGTCACGGTAACTGCAGTTCGACGAGGAGATAAAATGTCGTTTGGTTTCTCAGATACAGAATAACTATCAGAGGATATTGGTTCTTCCGCAACTTTTAAATGTCTCCCGTGATGTGATTGTCAGGAACTGATGGGTACTTCAGCTTCACCACTCGGCCTCTCCGGCCTTCTAGAAATAGAAATAAGCCTCATTTTTATGCCTGCCGAATCCATAGTACATTAACAGTACTGCACAGGAAGGCTCCTTTTCCACCGCGTCCATTAGCTCCGACCTCCACACTCTTTTACTCCTCTGCTAATTACAGAATCTGGACATTAGCAGCCATTAAGCTTTTGTCTGGAGATGGAAAAAAGCTTGGGGGCAATAAAAGAAAAGGAAAAGGAATAAATGACTATTAACTGTTCCTGCTACTATTCAGCTGTCACGTCATGAGCGATTGTTAGCCCAGAGCCGGTTGCAGGTTAATGGTCCGCGACCCAACAGCAGGCAGCGTTCACGTTCAATAAAGTGTGTTTATCAGCTGTTGTGGGAAAAAAACAAAAAAAACAAGCTGAAGTTAGATTTGATTTGACCAAAAAACGATGAACGGTGACGATGTCTCTCTGGTTTCCAGATTGATTTTTAATGAATTCTTTTATTTGCCTTGATAAGTCCCCATTCTTCACGTGGGATCTGCTAATGTTCTCGCTTCAGGGTGAATTAAATTACATGTTAGATGTCTTGATTACTGTGGTCAACACACCGGAGAGCGTTTTACAAACTACAGGATATCAGCGATGTCGTTGTTAACCTTGTTGTTTTTCCTCACCGCAAACATTAATTGAGGGAGTTTATGTTTTTCTAATGTGCCTTTAAACAAAGATGTAGTATTTTTATTAGTGGATTATATTTCATTCAGACTCCTAATAACTGCTGGCTGCTGTTATCAGAAGCTCGTCGAGCAAATCGAGTCCAAAAGCAGCGATGGGGGTCGGGCCTAGAATACTCTTAATAAATGAGAAAATCTATTCCATGCATGTATACACACACACACACACACACACACACACACACACACACACACACACACACACACACACACACACACACACACACACACACACACACATTCTCAGCGTTGTTTTCTCAGAGCTTTGCAGCTGAGTCCACACGGATCGCAGCGGGTCGTCATCAGTTCCTCCCACATATCCTGTGTTTATAACACCGAAGGTCACTGATAAACAGATTCACAGGCTCACAATGAGATCACGCGCTCATTCCCGCTCCTCACGTCAAGCGCGTCTCAACAGTTTTCAGGTGAAACACGTCGGATCGCCCCATACTTCCCTTTAAAGGTGATTTTTGTTTTCCTGCAGCTGCTTAATGCCACCGCCGTTAAATTAACTGCGACAGAATCACCGGCAACACCTTTTAAAGGAAGCAGAAAAACAAGCGTTACTCTTCTAGTGAAATTTAAAAGCAGTCATCTCAAAATAAACCTTTCACACAAGCTATTAACTCCTCTTCTTTTCTGAATATATGTCACTGTTTGACTTACCGAGTCTGACGGCGTTGCTCTTTTGCCATTTTTTTTTTTTTTTTTCGGATGCACTCAGAGACGATCCTGGCAACAACCGGAGGAGAGGCGGTGGTTTTTTCTCTTTTTGATGCCCACAGAAATGAAAGCCCGGAGTTGTTTACCGCTCTGCTCCTCCGGTAGAGAGGAGATGGCTTTCATTGCCAACGCCGATTTGTTTTATCAAAAGTTAGATTCATCGCCGTACATCGCTTTAAAGACGTACGAAACAAAGGTGATTCTGTGCTGAGGTAAACAATCCGCACAACAAGAGTATAAACTGGAGGATATGTCATACTACTATCAGGTTGGGTCAGATTGTGTCCATTTTAAACGTCTTAAATGACCCATCAGGGTAAAGACTGACAGCTGTTAACTGGAAGTTTCCCCCTTAGAGAGGCTACAGATCCGGCTGCTGATGCTCACCAGTCTGTCACCCTGACTGTTTAGCGGTAAGCCGAGGGGTACGTATTTGCAATTGGCACTGGAGAAGCTCATGCATTTCTATTTCATTCAAAATTTAACCAAACCGATGAGAATTTAGTCGCTAAAGGTCAAAGTCCCGCGCTCATAAAACACAGTCTTCACCATAACTCAGAAATTAATGTCCCAATTATGAAAACTATTCACCTAATGTCAAGTAGAGGAAATGATGCAGTGATAACATTTTATGTCTGAAAGGTCGGGGTGTGTGTTTCACTGTGATGTAATAAGGGGATGCGTAAACACCTCTGGTCTTGAAGGCATAACTCAGGAACAGGAGGGGGGGCGGTGATCGTATCTCTGAATGGACGGCGCTGATCTCGCCCCCGCCGGTCTGTTGGGTCGACTATTAAATGATTCTTTTTCCATCAGGAGCTCACTGGGTTACGTTAAGCTCCGGGTGTTTGTGCCACAGTGAGAAGCTCTTATCAGCTCTACTCAGAGCACACCAGGCTTCTCTGTCAGCTGCAGCTTAATTGGGTTTTTGCCTTTTATTGCATTGTAGTTCGTCCGATTAGAATACAGTTAAGATAGTCCATCGATAGGAAACATCAGAATCAATACGCCCTGAACGGTTAACGATATGAAACATGCCTCACACAGCAGCCCTTAAAGAGACATCGAAGATTTCACAGAACTGTTAAATATCCCAGATGCATCCCTTCACCCCTCCCTCCATCAATCCCTCCCTCCATCCTTTCTCATGGCGGTCCTCTGCCGGCCCGGTACGTTCACTGAACGCCGGCGCCTTTCGTTTACATCGTGCCTTTGTTTGTAGCGCACTCGCCTCAGGGGTAGGGCACGGCTCGGCTTTCATCATTCCCTCGCTCTCCTTTCTCGGTAAATTTCCCACCTCTTGTTCTTTTTTCCCTCCTGTTTTTGTATGTTTAACACTTTACCTCCCACTCGTTCGCTCTTTCTCCAGCTCTATCTCTCTCTGGTTTTTACCTCGTTACTGCTTTCTGTTCATCACGCTTCCTTATCTCCCTCTTTGCCACAGCTTCCCTCCATCCACTCATCAAACCTTGCTAAAATCTCATCCACAAAAAGAGGTACATCCTACCGCCGTAACACAATGCACACGGGCTAGATAAGCTATTAGGGGTGGGGTTGTAAACGTTGGATCCACTCCTGGGCTGTTGTTGTTGTTGTTTATGTTTACTCCTTCTGAAAATGAGCTGCAGCTCAGATACACATCATTTTTCACGAGGCAATCTTGTAAAAGGATTGATGCGCCTCTTGCGAGCCTGGCTTTTGTTGCATGTGGTGGAGAGAAGACATCTGATATCCCATCCCCTCTTTGGAACAACGGAGGTGTTTCCATACATTATGTATGATTCCATATGTCGAGAGCATTCCCAGCTGCTGAATGCAGCTCTAAATACCGGCATTTACCCACACGCGAGTCAAACCTGTAATTTGGCGTGTATGCAGGACTGGAAATCAACACACGACATGGTTGAGATGCGGGTGATTTTGTGCAACGGCGGGCAAATTTGCTCAATCTATGCTGGGTAAATAAAAGTCGAGGAAAATGGTGATTCGTGACATCCTCTGAAGGAGATTGAATTGCAAATCCGCTTGTTTCATTCAGGCACTTTACTGCAGAGAAGGTAAATATATATATATACTGTATATGTGCAGTTACATGACTGGATATCGGAGATCTAAGGTGGGAATGAAACCCGGACTAACTGTCAAATATTATTAAATGATTTTATAGAGAAATGTAGAAAAACTAAGAAAGAAGATTCCCTAGGATTGGTTCATTTATATGCAGATGACAGCATGCTGATATCACATATCATGTCATCAATCTCAAAATACTTCACACAGTCCAGGTTCATACAGTGAAATGAAATGCAGGTGAAAAAATGTTTCCCTTGTGCGAACTGGTTTTTAGTTCTGCTGGGTTAACCGTCCCGCCTCTTCTGATCATTAAAGTAAATCGTTAAAGAAAACGCTGACATACGGCCGCGGCTCAAAGAAACCGTCAGGAGCGACGTGTCAAGGACACGCTTCCTGTCTTTCTTGGCAAGAAAATAATTTGCTCTGGCAGAAGGATGATTTATGGATACCTGCAGATTTGGGTGATGTCAGTGCCGATCTGAGCATCGCTCTTACGTGCATGCATCATGAATGAAGCTTTGAATATTAGATGTGTTGGATTAAATGCTAAGGCGACAAAATGATCAAATGAATATTTCTGAGCACACTGACGAAGACATGGAGGTGCTTTTTCGGTTCCATCCCATAGTTTTCTCAAAGTCCAAAACAGAGCAGCAGGGAAGCTAACAGAGGATAGCGTCCTCCCAGAACTCTCTCTGGCTTTCTTTAGATTTCACTAATAGATTTGTTAAATCAGACGTGTCCTTTTTGCTTGCTTCAGCTGGAAAGATCTCATCCTGACAGGAACGTTTCTTCTCTTTATCTTTTTCTTTCTCGTGAAACGTCTACCTGTCTAAGCACGAGCGCGAGTATTCGTGTTTGTTTTTTGTCTTGCATATCGTACATTAATCAAGGATGGCCCCCGCCTGACAGCTTTTGTCAAGTTAACCGTGCTTCGCTATACGAGAGATAAAGATGAAGAAACCTGCCTGCAAGGTCATCGTAGACCGCGAGCGGGCAGGCAGGCAGAAAGCGTTTTATGCTTTTAATGACCCTGACGTCTGGCACTTCAGAAATGGCTGCCAAATAGCAAGGTTGACTCATTTCACTTCCTCAGGGACACAACAGAAATAATGCACATGCTGGATTTTCTATATTATATGGTAGAAAGGAGAGGAAAACATGGGATTCAGAGGTGTTTTTTTTGTAATCATTTGCAGATTTAAGCACTTAAATCCTCAGAATGTACTGACTTTAGAAACCAGGCGGTTATTCCATTGACTGAACTCGTTGTTGAGAGCAATTTATTACAGTTAACCTGTAACAATTAAGTTCGTTCATTCATATCCCATTGAAGTGGTAATCTCAGCAGACGTTTAGTAATTTTGGATGACGCACGTCAACCATTTGATGTGTTTATAAAAGCAGAACTACTAACTTGTAACTATAAATAACCAAATAAAACACAAGAGGCTTTTTCCTTTGGTTGGAGCTCTGATCGTCTTCAAAGGGTCAGATGTAACTCAAAACATAACTCAATGTAATGTAAAATAAATGTAACTACTCTTTATGTTAAATAATTATGAATTTACTACTTATTCAAGTTACAAATAAAAAAAACAACAGAAAAAATATGTTTGCTTGTTCTACAATAGAATAAATACTTTTAATTTGTCAGATTATTTAACTCACAGAACTCCCATCAATCAAGGATCAAACTATCCAAGAGAAAAAAGAAAAATAGCATCAAACACAAGTTAGGACAATAACTTTGTTCAAAATGATTTTGTCAAAGTTAAATTACTGCATTGTTGGAAATGTAGTTTTTGGTCAAAGCAAACTTTTCCATATTTATTTTCAGACACTATGACTATTTATGCTCTCGCTAGCCACATAAAATGATGTGGCGGGCCACATCTGGCCCCCGGGCCTCGAGTTTGACACGTGTTGTAGATGGTGGATTCAAAGTCTGTAAGTTCCCTCCATTAAGCGTCATCGGTTGAAACAATACCAAAAGTAGCGACCTTCCTCTCGGCTGCAGGCTCGAAGGGCGTCGATGAATATTCCGCCGCCCTGTGGTTGTGTGTGCACACTGGAATCATGCATGTATGTGGCAGCGAATCGGATCGAGGGCATCTGAATCATGAGCCTGCAGGAAGGAGATGGCTGCCGTTAGAGGATGCACTCATTTCTAATTTTAGAATAATGCTGTGTTAAAATAATCATCTTTCTTATGTTTGACCTTGAGGGCGGCGCTAAGCATCAGCACATATTCTGCAGAGCAGCAGTGAAAACACGTGACCGACTCATTACGGCTTCATTCTGCCGGACTTTTAAATCAGTCTCCACTTTAGATTGCATTTGGAACTTTTTGAACCGCGGAAATGTGTTTTGGGTGGGCCGGCCAGAATAAGTTCTTTAAATGAGAAAATGCTTTTTGCCTTTCACATCAGAGCTGCAGCGTACTGTAGGCGCCGCTTTCCGCTCCACAGCCGGTCATTTGGGAGGGGGGGGGCAGTTTTTAATCTCCCTCAGACTCTGACCTTAATAACACAAGGCCACTGGTGGGCTGCCGGTTCTTTCCAAAGCAAGCTCAAGCATATAATGAGTTATTATTAATAAATTTACAGAGGCAGCATGGACTTGGTCACATAGAAATGGGAAGGGAAAGTGGGGGTGGGGGGGCATGGTTTATTTAAAATGTTTTATTGTCCACAGACAGGTAGACATATGACTGTGCTGCCAGCATTAGCATTGACGTCTTTGTTCAGATTGAATAAACAGATTAGCGTGGGGGTTATCATGCAGGTGTATGCATAGACCACAGATTATTACCATCAGGTATTATGGAATTTACTTAGAAGTCCTTTCAGGTCAGCAAAACCACATCTTTCACTGTATTTAAAAAAAATAATACAATAAAAGAGAGGTTTAGTGCATTAAAATGAATCGAATCCATCAAAGGAGAAAGCACACGATGGTAGGATAAAATAACCTAATAGAAACGCTGCGAAGGGAGGGAGGGGTGTGTTATTAAAAGCATGCATTAAAAAATATATATTAATGTGAAGGATTAAACCGGCCCATTGTCACAGTGACAGCCTGTGTTTGTCTGCCCACGTTACTCTGGGGAGGAGAATGGCTTCCGATCATCCTCCACCACAAGCTGCCGGTTTTCGTTACGCTCTGCAGATCCAGATGTGGTACGTCCCGGTGGGAACTAACTAAACCCAGACTAACCACCAGCTGATACCCGTGTGTGTGTGTGTGTGTGTGTGCTGTCATTACAGGATTTGCGTACTGTATTTGTTGCTTCTGCCGATGCACACTCCAATTCCTTGCATCTCCTGAGATGATACGGCGGAGGAAGACGTAGGAAGCGATCACACAATCCTGTAGCATAATGTTCAAATAAATAGTACTGTAAATAAATAAATGAGCTGTTTGTCAACAGCGGTCACCCCAGATATACAGGCCCACCAAGACCTGATGAGTCACCTCTCAGCGTAGATCATTGTTTCCACGAAGCAGCGCAGATTAATTCATAGTGGTAACCTTTGAATGTGTGGGTGGAGCATTAAATGAGAGAGATGGAGATCCTCACCTGGAACAAACACGTTTATTCCACATGTGTGGAACCGAGCGTAACTCAGGAGAGAGGAGCAAGATGGCCGATGGGCGTGAACGCACACACAGATGGAGCGTCGCCGTTAGAGACGTTCCACCAGAGCGCATCGCAAATGAAATGTGACCCCAGTGCCTGACGAGGTGGTTTCCTGGCAGGCAGGTGGAGCAGCTTTTTAGAGAGGGATCCATCAGCAGCAGCAAATTTAAAAAAAAAAGAATCTGACTGTTGTAACGTGGCTAGTAAAAAAAATGATGAGTGTAATCAGGAGGCTAAGCGTGTGACGCTGCATCAGCGACATCTAAATCATTATCAGAAAGGTCGTGTCGGAAGCTGACGGTGCGTAGATACAGACGAGCTGATGGGCAGATAGGGCCGACAGACAGGATGGAGAACAGACAGACAGACAGGCGGCGTTCCTGTCAGCCGCTGTCGACGCCTCTAAAGGAAAGATGAAGATGAGGAAGAGTAGGTGTCAAACTGAAAGAGTGTCAGTGCTTCAGAAAAGCCTGGCACTTTCTCTCCTCTGTTGGCTCCGGAGTCATTTTGGCTGTCAGCATCAGTCTGAGCTCATCCTCATCCTCATCCTCTCTTCCTGCCTCCTCCTCCTCCAATAGAATCTCCTTTTATTCAGCGTTCAGATGTTTGAACACATTCAACATTTGGACGCGCTAACATCATGTGACTCGACTGAGTGTTTGGATTCTTGGCGCCGTCGCCGTGACAATTGTCGTCCTAAAACACGTCCCATTCTCTTTGTCGTTCAGATGATGAAGCACGCCTGGGACAGCTACAGGCAGTACGGCTGGGGTCACAACGAGCTCAAGCCCCTCGCCAAGAAAGGCCATTCCACAAATATCTTCGGTAAGACACACACACACACACACACACACACACACACACACACACACACACACACACACACACGCATGAGATGTATCCACACACGGTTCCTCCAGCAGGAAGCGTAACACTTTGTGAAGTGTTAGCGAATAGAACACCAGTAGAGAGGAATCTCCATTCAGACGTGAGCTACATTCATTCAGCGCCTGTGTCCCGGGCTCTGGTCCCTCACAGTGTATGAAGACACCGGCGCAGCTTTTTGTTTTATCTGGGGTATTTTTTCTTAAATGGACCTGCATCTCATGTCTGCAACTTCCTGTGATCAAAGTAATCACGTTCTCAGGTTCAGCCTGAACAAATCTGCATCCTGCTGAGCTGCTGTGTGCTGAGCAGAACCTCAGACGGACAGATGAGTCAGTTTTGGTCCAGTTCCAGGAAGTTTCAGCCCAGTTTTACCTTGTCGGTCTTTGTGTTGGTTTTTATGCTGTTTTCGTTTGTTTGTTTGTAAAGTTATTACAAATCCTGCTCAGTGGATAATGGATTATTTGCCGACGGGAGATTACCTCTTCACTTTTAATTCTATCAAATCGTCATGTGTCACATCATCAGGTAGTGGATAGCGTGTCTTCTTCTGTGGTCCCAGCTTTATAAGGATACACTTAATAAATGTTTGTAGTGACTCATCGCTCAGGAGCTGCAGACATCGTGTGAGGCCTTTTTCACTTCCCGTGTCTTGTTTTTCTGCTCACCTTTTGTCGTTATTTATTCGTTTTCAAAGAGTTATTTTAACTTTTAAATATTGAATAATGTTGATGCTTGGATAAAATCCAAAATCCCAATTAGGTTTCTGTTTGGATTCAGTCGTGTGAAAAACGTTGATCTTTCGTCTGAGTCATGTCTTTGCTGTTTGACTTGTGTTTTCATTGGTTTTTTTTTCCCTTCTGTGTTTGTGCCTTTGCTTGTTGGATATGTGTGTGTTTGTGTGTGAGGATGCACGCTTACGAGGCTTTTTTTTTGTGTCAAATTGAAATGTTCTGTCTGGCAAATTGGCCCGCGGCGCCTCTGTTATTTTATGAGCTGCTTCTAAATGGCGTATAGATGCTGCTTGTGCGTGTTTCCATTCGCTGGTGTTTTTGTGCGGCTGTCTGTTCATCTGACGCCTGTCTTTTGTGTTATTGTGTGTTTTCTTCTGCAATCTGTGTATCTGCAGGTTATTAGTCACAGGGTGGCCACACAAGGCAAAGACTCCGCCCTCACACTCATCACAAAACACACTTCCATTATTGATGAGGCGTGTCACGTCCTCCTACGGAATTGGCTGTATTGACTGTGTGTGTGTCTGTGTGTTTGTGTGTATCCAAAAAAATAATAGTGCAGAAAGGGAAAGCAATATATTGGAGAGTTAGCGGAGTTGTGTTGCTGTGTTGACAGCGTGTAATAAAGACACACACATGCAGGGAGATCCTGTTATTGGATGGACTTACTATGAAGAGGAGATAGTAATCACTATTTCATTTACAGTAAAGCTAAATCCTGTTTGACAGCTGGTCAATGTGACTTTAAATTATTAAGGATCATTTCGATTTGTGATTGTTGATTAGTCAGGGACTGAAGATGGGCCAGTCTTGTCCCATTTCAGACTGGAATCGACTGGGGGTTTTTTTGTATATAAGGATTTCCTGGCATGTTGAAACAGAAGGGATTCGCCCTACAGCTCATCCTCTTATTTTTCCAGGGGGGGTCAGAATGCCAACAACAAGAGCTGGACACTTGTTGTGGCACCACGCTGATAACCTTGAGTTCACTGCCTTGCCCTTTTCTCTGTCTTCTTCTCCTCTGTGGAGAACGAGTGGAGCTGCTGTTTAGTACCAATAAACATCGGGTGAAAAACTCGCGGCATCGTCAAGGAAACACGGTTCAGGCCCTGTTTAGAATCGTGACTGTTCAAGCAGTGTCTGCACAACACGCCGCCTCAAATGTAGAGGTGAAATACTAGCACAAGGTCGATCCAGGAAACCCAAATAACTGCTGTATTGTCATAGCGATATAATAATATAATGGAAAAGCCCCAGCAGGTGTATAAAACCTGGAAAAGAGGACATGATGGATCTCTTGATATGCCATTGGTGAATATTTATATAGACTTCCCTGTTCTGGTGCGGTTGGAGATTCTACCTCTGACAGGCATTTCTGGTCTTTTTAAACTTTATTGATTTTAGATAATCCCTGTTTAATCAGTACAGTCAGTGATGGCAGACCTAAATGTGTCTGTGGTCAAGTAATGGTACACGATGTCTGAGAACAGGAGCATTGTTGTTTTTACATTGTTGCATTTGTGCATGGGTTTTATTTGTGGTTTTTAATTAAGTCATTATAATGGATTTAATCTCTTACCCACAAGGGAATCCACTGGTGAGTCTCCTGCCTGAATAACCGCTTTATTCCTGCCTTTGAAATCTGAGTTTAATCCAGACGTATTCGTCCAGAATGTGTGGCGTCTCAGCCACTTGGTAGTTTGATATTGTCCTAGTAAACGATAGCAGAAACCTCCTCAGGCGTGTTCTTGCCACCGACCTCTGCGGAGCGCTGACACCTGCTTCCTCATTACGAGATTGCTTTGGTTGTCGGCGCCACTCGTGGCCCACGGAGATGATATGTCAGCTTAAACTGTGTTTCAGGTCATGCCCACATCTTCAACCGCGGCTCTGCTACTGATTGGCTTTTTCAGGGATGCGACCGAGCAACGTAAAAGTGCTGCTAGCTTCCTTTTGAGCTTTACCGTCTGGTTTTTATAGAATTTACCTCCTTCTGATCACCAACTTGTTGCACCTCTGATCAAGGGTGGCAGCTCAACATGGATTTTTTTGGCTAGCATAATGCCTCATCCGTAATCCCATAAAACCACAGTAGTGAATCAAATGGTGCTTTGATTTCCCACTTCTCTAATCAATAGACACTGAGGAGTGTAATCTTCTGCGGAGCTGTTCGTTATTGGTTCCTTCTGGGACTATCTCTGCAGGGATGCAGTGATAACCATGAAGTCAGAAGCTTCCACATCTATCTACATGATTACATCCCAGGGCAAAACAAGACATTGAATCCAGTAGCATCACCATGGCAATGCACCCCTACTCGAAAGTCAATAAAACAACAATTACATTCACGGCGTACGTAATTCTGGAGTCATATTATCCCCAATTCAGGGTCTGAATTTGCTGCCTTTTAACGCTAACAGGCCTAATATTTCAGACCATGTTCTGAAGGCGAGTGAATATCCAATATGCACTTGGCTGAGAAGGGAGGTGTCGCATGGGTAGAGTCGATTTATTTAATTCCTGAGAAAATGAGGGAGTGAGAAAAGTGAAAGAAGTACAAAGTGAGAGAACAAATTTAGACGCTGCAAATTCATTTGTATGTGTTAAAAGTCTCCAGATCAGATATATCAAGTCAGATTGGAATTCGGTGCTCAGTGCTGTCAGGACGGACTGTTTGCTTGACTTAAAGACGGGCGTCCTGTATTTACTTTTATGTTATGATAGCAGCTGAATGCTTTTATCCAGGGGTTTCAAACTCATTTTCACCGAGGGTCACATCAGCATAACGGCTGTCCTCAAAGGGCCAGATGTAACTAATAAATGTAACTACATGTAATTCAATGTAATGTAAAATATATTAACTACCGGTACGCCTTATTGTTAAATAACTCTCCTAAATAAATCTTTTTAATTTGTCAGGTTATTAAACCCACAGAACTCCATCAATCACGGATCAAACTGTCCAAGTGAATAAAGAAAAATAACATCAAACACAAGTTAAGACATTACGTTTGTTCAAAACATTTATGTCAAAATGGGCTTCATTACTGCATTGTGGGAAATGTAGTTTTCAGTCAAAGCACACTTTTGAGCTATTTATACACTATGACCTTTTATGCTCTCAAGGGCCACATACTATACAATGATGTGGCGGGCCACATTTGGACCCGTGGGCCTTGATTTTGACACATATGCTTTAATCCACAGATTTTTAAAATATTTTGTATATACTAAGAAATCAATGACGTAAAAGAACAACATTAAACATGTTGTTTGTTGGTAAGGTCATTGTCCGCTAAGTCAACTTACCGAACCAGGAAGTGAGCTAACACATTACCCCAGAGGATGTTAAAGTAGAAAGCAAGTTGATCTCTACCGTCAGCTAATATTGCTATAGCCAGATAATGAGCTTTATTTAGGGATTACTTACTTATTTATTTTCTTTTTTTTCCCGGAGTCCAGTACGCCTCATTGATCTAAAGTCATGAGGATGGAATCCTCAGGTATTTGTTATAATAAAACTTTGAACCAATGAGAACTTTGAACGAGACAGCTCTTCAGACAAATTAGGCTCATATCATGTGAAACGTACGCACGAGTATTCAGTCGTTACTTAATATTTTATGTTGTCGGAGCCATGGAAGCGCTGTTCAGGCTCGATGTTCTATCGTCGGTGGTAATTGGTATCTCCACATTTGAATGTCAGCCTCCTACATTACTCCTGTTTTTTTAGACTTTGGTTTGCACATTAGCATTGCAAAAACGAGACGAGACTGGGGAGAGAGAGCTGAATCCTGCTCACAACAAGATGTCAGATTTCCTTCAGAAGTCTCGGCCCTCCCTCGCTCCCCGTGCTTCCTTTCAGATTAAACTTTGAGAGGGGCTGCTCATGCCAAATTGGACAGCAGGAAACAGGAGGATTTGTCTACCGCTGAGACCAGCGGGAACGCCCCTAAGCCCTTCAGACGGACTGGAACAATTTGGACGTTCCATGAGAAGCATTAGCTTGTATGTTCATACCCACAAGCTCTAGTCTGTTATTATCCTCCATAGATGTGACTAAATGATGAAAGAAAAGCTTGAATAATCATCACGTTGGGGGTAGTACCCACAGTGTACCTTTACATAAGTCTTTCTATTAATATTGATATAAGTATGACACGAGGGAACTGATGCCAGAGGAGAGCTGTGAAATTGAAGTTCCCCCGGTCGTTCGTCCTTCCCTGCTGTGGAACTTCAAGAAATGGGATGGACTGCATATTTTTTTAATGCCGTGCCCACCAGCTCAATAAATTCTCTTTCGAAATTCATCACTTCAAATATTTCCTGAGATACCAGTGTTGACTTGAAGTCTGCCGTTCCTCACACCAACCTGGACAGACCAACCACACGGTGCTCATTCAAAAGGATCTCACTTTTATAGCTTGTTCTTCTGCTCTTACTGTTACTTACTGTTACTGCTACTCTTACTTATTTCCTTTTTCCAAAACCGTAACCAATGATAAGAATCACCAAACTTATTGATCCCCGGAGGGATAACCTCAGCAGAGACAACTTTCTCATTCTCCCAAATAACGTTAATCATTTTGTATTTCTATTACCAATTCAGACCAGCTTTTGCCATCGTTCACTGGGTATTTTAATGTAAGTGGACCGGACACACCTAAGTTACCACAAATTAGACGTTTCAAAGGCGAGATTGCGTTGCGACATCGCACAAAAGGAAAGGAGAAGGCAATTACTTTCCCACTTACCACCTCAGAGCCCACGTATTCTCAGTCATAGCTAAGCAGGTGGATAATTTAGATGTCTTTTTTATTTTTCCCTTTTCACGACGACGTAAAGAGATGAAGAGTGTGATGATGTCAAGTTCTCCTTTTCTTGTTAGAGGAGAGTCTTACCTTGAAGCGATGAATGGTTCTGACTGTATAGTTCGTTTTGGCGTCCAGCCTGAAGGCGGGCATTTGGCGGGGGGGTTTAGGCAGAGAACTCGTGTTGGGTGGAAGGCCCAGCCCGACCGGTCACCTCCCTCTGATGCGGAACCAAGCAGATGTTTCAGTCTGGTGCCAAACAAGTTGGTAACAAGTTGTCTTGATTGCCCCGGAGGTCGGCTTTGTTTGTCTCTGTCCTCATTACAAAAAGGGCTGAGAGTGGACCTGGAGCGGCGAAGGAGAACAAGCTGGCTGGTATTCATGTAGCAGACTCTGATGGCGAATGGAACTACACCCAACGTGACAACGGTTAACGCAAACACTCAACCTAACACACAAAAAGACAACAGCTTGGCAATTTTCACTCGTCAGACAAAAGCTGTTTGTTCCTGTCAGGCTTTCTGTAAAATCCCAGGCAGATTTATGCCTTATGCTTCACTAACACTCCTATCAGCTCCTTCTATATGTTGTATCAACTTCAGGGATTTCTATCATCACCCAAAAACGTTTTGAAGTGTCGGTCGTCGTCTCGCTCGGTCATGATTCACCTTGAGTGTCGGTACGACGCGAGAACAGCAAGTAAACCATAAACATTAATAATAAAACCAGAAAAGCTATTTGTGGGGACGACATCCATCAGGCAGTGAATATTACTGTTGAGTGTTGAGTACTTCATCATCCCGCATGTCGTACGCCGTGTCGTCAGCTCTCTGTTAGCCCAGCGTTAGCATAACGACCTACCTAATGTTAATCAAGACCATCAGTTTTTATTTAAACTCTTATCCTTTTTCTAGACGAGCTCTTTATTCCAGCACCCTGCCAATTTTTTGGGCTTTCGAAATGCTCACACTGTCACGCGCACACGCACGCACGCAAATGGAAGCTCTCCATCATTTCCCACTCTCCCAGAGCTGACAGCTTACAAGACAGTAAGAGCGCAGATTGAATGACGACATCACATTTTCCTGCCTCGCGTGAATTCATGCCAGGCGTCTCTGAAACCTGTTGAGTCTAAGGGGTGTGTGAGACTCTGATCGGTGGAACGGAAGTCAGGTCGTGTCTGAGGGTTCTGTTGAGTGTCAATCAAAGGAGCATATTTGTCCATACGTTCAAGGACAAAGATTTGGAGTGAGTTATACAGCTTTTGTTTATGAGGGCTTGATCAGAACAGAGCAGGAAAGACCTGAAAAGATCGATGGAGCAAAGCGAGATGAAAAAGACAGATTGCTCAGGTGTGATCACAAGGTGATATTCAAACCTGAAAGTGAGCCGGTCTCCTGAGGGGGGGGGGGGGGGGGGGGGGAGATGCACCTCGCAGAGTCGAGAAACATGAATGGGCTGTAAAATCAAAATCTCTTTCTTGGCGGTTTATGCAGCGTAACTGGTAGAGAGACAGTAGGGAATGTTTTTTACCCCAAGGTAAAAGGGGCTGACGTCAGAGTCGACCTGCGACCATCGAAGACCGGTCAGCGTTTGTGACAAGATGTTGGTTCGGTTTTCGACACTTGACGACTAATAAAAGGAATTCCATTAATAGCATCTCCGTCTCCGGCATTTAGAAGAGAAAAGATGATTTTATTCTAGACAGTCTCACTGTTTTCTAAGTATGTCATAGAAACGGCGGCGATGACTCGCCGCGGTGTAAATAATAACGTCTCGCCGGAGAACTCTGATAGGCCTCTGTCTTTGCTTCAATGGTGTCATACGGCAGCGCCTGCCTGGAGCGTACCTGTAGGGGATGGAATTGACAGCAGAGTGGAGGATGGGGGCCCCTGGTTGTAGCAGAGGGTGTCTGCTCCACCAACAGTCAGGCCAATCTGTCAGGATCAGGCAGGCGGCCAGGGCATGGCGCTATCAGCCCTGCCTGCCGGCTGCAAGTGTATTTTTAGAGTGATTTAGAGGTTCCTGTCTATTGTGATAATAACACTGCAGCTCCTGCATGGAGCCAGACCCTCTTCCTAATGGAGTCGTAGATAAGAAGGGATGGTGGGAGACTCAGGAATTCCAGCAGCACACACCGTAGCGGATATGAAATTAGGAAGGATTAATAAGGGCTGCACCGCCAACTTGAAACCAAAATATACGGCGAGCACACGTGAGATGAACTGAAGTGAGCGCTGCGAGCAGCGGCTGAGGGAGTTCAAGATGGGAAGAGGAAGTCCTGGAACACAGTGGTGCATTGTTTTACATATTAATAAGAGGAGACATTAATACACCTGTTCTATGTCCCGCAAGTGGAAAGGATTATGCATTGTGCCGACATTTTTTTTAAACAAAATCAGACACCTGAAACACGTAAATTAACCATTGCATGAATTTTCCATATCATAGCAACCACAGCATCTCTGAGGCCGAGAAACTGCCTCCAGAGGTTTTGCCGACGCACCCTCAGCTGGGCGTCTTCAGAGCGGCGGCTGGCATTCTCAGCTGGGAAAGAACCGCCTCAGTGGACATCTGAGCTCTCGTCAGGATGGCAGAGCATGAGCAAAAAGACTGTTTCCCATTGTGAAACATACAGTAGGCTTCAGGGTTCTGCTGCAGTGCAGCGTTGAAGCTGCTGTCGCGTGTTATTGTGAGGAAATGACTGCCTTCTATTTTTATTGTTATGTAACATCCCAACTGCTCTGAAGTTGGGAATTGTAAGTTTCTTAGCAGAGGTAGAAGTAACACAAAAAACAGCCAATCAGTTCTCCGCCAATGATCCCAAAGTTGAAGTGTTGTTCTCGGGTAAATCTGTTCATCCATGACTTGTCCATATCTTGCGCCTCCTGCAGGTAATTCCCAGCTGGGGGCCACCATTGTGGACGCCCTGGACACGCTCTACATCATGGGTCTGCACGATGAGTTCAAGGATGGCCAGGAGTGGATCGAACAGAACCTGGACTTCAGTGTGGTGTGTACCAACCTTCCTTTTTGTTTCCTTTAAACCTTTAAAACTCGACCCGTCTTCGTCGTGTATCTTAATTTCTCATGGAGATGACACCTCCGATCCTGACCTGGCTCTGAGAAGTCAGTGAGAGGGAAATAATTTCTCAAGATTTAGATTCAACTGATGCACATTTTCTGACACGACTGTCAAAAGGTCAGAGAGTACCTCTCTTCCTTCTTCCCACTCTTCTGTTAACAACTTCCTGTCTCACCTCTTGTCCGTCATAGCTTCGGCTCCCCTCATTTATTTCTGTTTCAGTAACCAGATCCCTCTCTTTTGTGTTTCGCCTGTCATTCATTTCTGTCCGCCTTCTTTCCCCTGCCGCTGTTTTTTTTCCAGTGCTCTCTGCAACCTTTAATCATTCGTTCTTCATACTGTCTTCATTTTGTTCTCATTTCTTTGTTCCTAATTTGTCCGAGCGGTCACCCTTTCCTTCTGTTTTCTTTCATGACGTCTGAGTGTTCTCTTGACTCGACCGTCGTACGATTTTTAGATCTCTCCTCTTCCCTGTTTTTCCCCAGCATTCCTGTATCTTTTTTATTCCGTATGTCTCTCTTACCTTTTACCCATGATGATCAAGGTGTCTTCCTATTTTCAGCTCCCCCCCTTCTAGATTATTATTCTGTCCCTGCCTTCTAGTCTTTCTCCCTCCTTCCTTTCCTCTTTCCCTACTTGTCCGTCCTCTGAGCTTTCTATTGCCCATTCTGAGGCAATCTCAAGGCAGCTGGCTCGACCGAACATTCCGACACTCAGAGGACTAATAACCTCAGAGTCGCTCTGGTAGAACGGTAGGAAGAGAGATACAGGGAGGGAATTGTGGGTGGAGAACAGAAGAGAGAGATGGCTTGGCTTTTTAATGGAGAACGAGGGGAGAAGAAGACTTGGAAATGGGAAGATGTGAAGCATCAGGGATGGCGAGGGAGGACAGAAAATGGAAGAGGAGTCTGGATCGGTTACAGACTGAAGAGTTGGGGCTTTGGATGTCTAGACCGAGGCGGAGGAAGAAAAAGCTCAGCAGTGAAGACAGATTGCAGGAATGCAAATGAGCCGTGGAGATGGCAATGAGGAGGAACGAAAAGAGAGAAAGAAACACTGGGATGGACTGAGACCGCTCCAACAAGCAGATTGATTGATTCCACCAAAATCTGTCTCCTGATAAGTTTTGAACCCTTGGATTTTGTTTCTAAAGCAAAATTAGCTTCTGATTCTTTAATCTTTGAGGTTTTATTTGATAGTACAGTATTTTCTGTACTATAAGGCGCACTGGACTATATGGCGCACCTTCAATAAATGGCCTGTTTAAAACTTTTTTCATATATAAGGCGCACTGGATTATAAGGTACACTCTGGGTTTATGAGAAAATTAAAGGCTTTTAGGTGCGCCTTATAGTGCGGAAAATACTGTAATACACAAATCACCACAGATCATTTTATGTGCTTGAGAATGAATTGATTTAACAAGAGTTTTACTGTTTTGTAACATACAACAGGTTTGGTCTTAAAACCATTATAGATACTAAAATAAATCAACAAAAGGATGATTATCTGCTAAGAATTGCTGTGTTTTTGGAGTTTTAGCCATGCTTAGTCTAAAAATATGTGCATCATCTCTGTGTTACTTCCCCTTGGTGCAATAAGAGTCTCTGTGGAGCTCTACCATATTTAAAAACACATCCATAACGTCTCTCGTAGCAGGTTTAATCAGTCTGGGTCACATTCTGAGGTTTCTCTGTGTGGTTCCAGCACGGCTTTGAGATGGAGGACGGTAGAGTGGAAAATTAAATAAAGATAAAGTAAATGAAGATTTGATAGGAAAAGGCAGAAAACGGGGGACTGAAATGAATATGAGTGGAAAGGAGGAGATGAAGGGAGATATTTCAAACTTCAGCCGTTTGGTAGGATAAAAAAGTTAATTAAATTTAAATAGAAATAAACCTGTTTTCTCACACAGTGTCATCAAAAATACCTTCAGGAGCAGCTGCTGGAAGAAAAGTGGAACAAGGCTGGCGTTAATAAAAACTTGAATAAGTGTAATAACACTGACAGGAATAGGAGATAATTAGCAAAAAAAATAAGAGAAGTGTTTGAATAATAACAAGAGGCAGGAGGGAGAGGAGCCCTTTGGATATACAGGAGGGGAGAGATTAGAGCAGGGAGGAGGAGGAGGAGAAGCTCCCGTTAATGAGCCCGAGGAGGAGGGCGGCGTGTTTTTATTAACAACTTGGTTTAATGCTCTTATACGTTCAAACATTAGAATTTCAGTCTGAGGAAACATTCAGGAAAGGTTAATCTAGCTTAGGCTGGATTTCAGCCACAGTGGTTCTCAGGCTCGTAGGGAGATGGACTTCTCGAGCCTGCTGTGGCCCGGCCTCAAAATTGGCAGCAAAAGTGTTATCAAGCTCGCTTTTTTGTGAAAAATCTAAAATGTGTTCAACGGCCGCTGCCGTACCTCCAATCAGAGCGGAGAGGCAGGGGTGAGTGCTCAATCTGGGTTTCCATTCTGGAAAGGAAATGTTGCTCTTTGGAGTGAAACGTCCCCTCCCGAGTGTGTGCTCTGGAATCTTAGCTGATGCCAGACGGGTGTTTGGACTTAAATCGGTGCAGAAAAATGTGATTTGAAATCGTTTAAATCCATTCGACCAGGTAATAATCAGTGGTTGACATAACTCTGCCTGGTGTGAAGGTGAATATTGGAGTGCAGTTCAAGACCTGTCAAATTTATGGTCCTGTGTGTGTGTGTGTGTGTGTGTGTGTGTGTGTGTGTGTCCACCTCCTCATAGTTCAGCCACCCACCTGACACCACCAGCTCCTCCACTGAAGAATGATTAAATAGCTGCCGTGTCAGGTCGAGCCAGGCAGTGAGTCATTGTTGGAGTCTTCAGTGTCCTGTCGGGGGGGGGGGGTGAGGATGGGGGGGGGTCCATGCTGCAGCCCCAGTCTCCGATGATGGATGCGTGGGCGTGAAGTCTGCATCCGCTGCCAGGCTCAGAGGTCCACCAAATGAGTGGAAAGCGTTAACGGACACATTAATATATCTGGTTAAATTGACGATTCCATCGCCGACAAGGTGCCAGAGATGAGAAGATAGATCCGCACTCCCCAGTAAGCCAAGACTGGAAATAATTATAACGAAGACAGAGTCTCATTTAAATGTGTCACTGCAGGTTACACGGTGCAAATTCTGGAATCATGTGACCTGGAGAAAAAGAAAATGTTCTACTGTGAGGATCTGCTGCTTTGTCGGTTGAGTTTCCAAGCAAAATCTCAAAGGAAGCTTTCGGTACCTGAAGTGCCGTTTGTGCGTTTCACGTTTCCATGGGTTTTGGTTGAATTTTTGGTTCCTTCTCTGAGCGATTTTACCTCAAATGAGGGTTCACAAAGCTTTTATAGCCCACACCTAATAAGTACTTTTGTGAATTTTAAATCAGTTAATATTTCAAAAGTAACGAGTGTTTTTGAGGGAGAAGGAAATTACTTCCATCCTATTTGTTATAATTTGAGGGTAAAACAAAACCGTTTTAGTCAGAGCCGTTGTGATTCCATCCTATCTGTGTTCCCAGCCGTCGTTTCCGAACCAGGGATGTTTTATAGCTCTTGTGTTTACAGGGTCTCGGCTCTTAAACCGTTGTAAGTAGCTAACAACCGAGGCCGACTGATACGCAGGGAGTTCAGTGGAAGGATGCTGCCAACCAAAGCTGGCTATGAGTTTAATGAAAGCTTCCCATTCGTTCCACAAACGGTTGAACGCCTCATCGACTCGGTTCACCATCTGCCCCATCTGCCCCGTCTGTCATCCATGTTTCCTCACCATCACCGCCACATTAGTAGGTTTTGTTCTCTTTGTCCTTTAAGTGCACTTAAAGTTCTTTCTTGGTCCATTAAATCATTAAAACTGAAGCACGGATCTGCATTTGGAAAGGGCGGGGCTCAAATGGGGGTGGGGGGTGATTGAGTTAAATAGGTAAAGGAGAGGGGGTGCAGGAATGTTTACTGCCCGCCCATCAGTCGAGTCATATTTCTACACACAACGACCAACTATCGCTATTTAAGGAGTTTCTATCTTTTGGGTTTGCTTCTGTTTCCATGGTTACAAGTGTTTCTTGGGCTCATTCTTGTTGGTGGCGAATTGTAGTCCTGGAGGGGGTTCCGAGCAGGCTGGGTGATTCCCCGTTTAGTTCTGTATTCATCGCTCTCCTGCAGCAGGACGTTATGAGCGAGGGGTGAAGGCAGAGCGAGCCTCCAGGACAGAGGAGATTGGTGGAAATCAGGTCAGACGGTCAGCGACTCGCCGCCAGCCGCTGACCTGAAACCAAAACGGTTTTACAGTCGAGCAGAGAAACAAGTTATGGACGTTGTCTTTCAACCGTCTTGCTCCTCAGAGCGCCGTTATCCGGTGAAGGAAATGCGCGCCGATCCGTTAAAGCTGCGACCGTGATCGTTTTCTCTTTTCTCTGACCTAGTAAACATGTAAAAGCTCTATTTTTAAATTCAGCCTATGTCGCTGTTCTCTTCCACCGCGTTTCATCTCGTCCCTTCACATTGTACATATTCCAAAACAAGGTCATCCAGATTGGCCTTTAACAGGAAGTGCAGGTGAAGTCCTCGTCTGTCGTACGCTTTTATTCCTTCCCTGGAAATATTGCTGTTATTGATTCCCTTCCTCCCATATTATCATGAAGTCAGGTAGTGTGCTGCATGATCCACAGTTTGTTTCGTGACCTTCTGACGACAGCTTCTGAAGTTTCACCTGCACCCCGCTATTTCCCATTTCCTTCTGTACATCCATGCAGAGGCTCCATCTGCATAACAGCGTTGAAACGCTGCCAAACAGGCCCGCTGGCGGTGGGGTCACTATTTACATCAGATGTTGCTGTAATTTATGCCTTTTCTGGAGGAAGTGCTAGTTTTTACCGGGTGTAGAATGCCTTGAAACTGTATGAATTCATAAACTGGGAGGGTGTTATGACCCGTGGTTCAGCTGACTTCTCTGGGATCACTTATTTTATTGATGTTTTTTCTTGGTATTTAAGTTTTGTCAAGTTTTGTCGCTGCATCCTGCAGAAAACGGAGATGAAACAAATAGCAAACATTTCTGGTGGTGTGGATCCCACAAAGCAGCTCGTAAAAAATGTTGAAAATTAAAAAACGCAGCACTGATTTAGTTCGTCTTTGCTTCTTTGTGTCTCCAGAATGCCGAGGTGTCCGTTTTCGAGGTCAACATCCGATTTATTGGAGGACTGCTGGCAGCTTACTACCTCTCCGGACAGGAAGTAAGTGTTGCTTCATCCAGAAGAGTACAGAGAAAACACAATGCACAGAATTTGTAGAAAGAGGAGGAGGCTTGTCGTCCATCCTGACAGTCGACTGATCTTCCTTCTACCTTTTCTTCCTCCTACACCAGCAGGAATGACTCTTTTCTGCTGTAATATAAGGTTTACATAAACTTACACGTGTCTTTCTCCATCCATACCATTTACTCCAACTTAAACACTCATTTTTTATGACAGTAATGGAAGCAGAGGTGATGAATTTGTTCTCTCTTTTACTCCCACATCTGTTCTAATACTTCAGCGAGTACAATGATTCTCTGCATTTAAACATGTTCCTTAAAATCATATCTGAAAATGTTCAGTAGCAGCTTCATGGAGTCAGATCAGTCTGAAAAAGTCTAATGTCAGCTGACCTGAATGGGCCGCTGCAGGGTAGTGAATAACAAACGTCTCCGGTTTAGAAGTAAAGTTTTATTATAAGGAATCATATTAATCCCTTATTTTAAAAAATTAAATTAGTAAAAGCTGATTTTTTTTGCCACCTCCAAAAAGATCTTTGCCTTCCACCCACGAAGAACGGCAAGTGCTGAAAGCTCCAATTAAGTCAGACTAGGGGGAGCGCGACTGAGGTCATGCGTCGGCTTCTTGAAACTGATTAACCGGGATTTTTGCTAAAATCGCCGTGAATAACGACGTAACTGAAAGCGACTTTGGAGCCCTGGATGTCACCGTCGTTCTCCGCTCTTTTCCCTCCCGTTACCTTGGCTCGATTCCACCCCTCTGCCCCCAAAATCAAACTCTCATTCATCAGAGCCCTGCTCCAGCAATAATGGAAGCAGTGGGTGGTGTGAGAAGGGAGGGAGATGGAGCGCGGCGAGGGCTCAGAGGAGGAACGACGATGCAGCGATGGAGGAGAGGGTGGAGGAGAGACCGGGACGGCGAGGATGAGCGAAGAACGTGTGAAGGTGACAGTTAACCGATAAAGAGATGGGAGGGGCATCAGGAAGACGGATGGCGCAGTGGGAAGAAAAGCAGATGAGTTATTTGTCATTCTTCCCCGGACACGTCTTTGAGCAAGGCATTTAACCCTTCAGCTGCTCCCTGTCAGTCGGCGGCGCTGGAAGTCTTCGGTTCTGGCTGCTCCGCCGGGAAAAACCTGTCCAACCGTGAACGGCGATGCTGGATTCCGCTGCGGGAGGAGGCTCTGAAAAGACGGAGAGATCATGTGGGAGAGGAAAGATGGAGCCGGATGTTGAGCATCATCAGCATCTTTGTCTCTTTTTGTGTAATACTTTACTGTGAGGTTTTCAAATCGCGATTTAGTTTTAAAGACCCACCCCTGACTAATCCGGCCATGAGTAATAACTAATTTTAATGACGATACCATTATATTGATTTGAAAGTTAGAGCACACTGTGCTCATAAATTCCTAAACTGAAATTCTCCTGGCCCGGGACTATCTGCACTAATCCAACGACGATGGTTTTAGCGAGGAGCAGGAGATTACACAGAGGAGCCAGGAGGTCAGGGGGAGCAAGCAGAGCCCTGTAATGTAGGATAATGAGATGAGATCGTCTAAAAGTAAAGCTGCCGACTCGGCAGGCCTAAACACCACCCACCCCCACCCTGGCGCTCTAAAGACGCCAGGAAGGAGATTAAGGCGCAGAAAACGACAGAAATGGATCGATGAAGGATGGAATTCTGGTGGAGGAACAAAGATAATGATGGTGATTGGAAGGAAATGTAGAAAAGAAAGATGAAAGTTAAAAACTACATAATCTGCAAAGAAAGTAGGAATGCAGTGATGATGTCAGAATGAAATAGTGAAACTGCTGCGTAGTTAGCCAGCTAGCCTCATGCACACAGAGAGAAAGAGGAAAACCAAGATGATCTCTCCAAACAGGAAGGAATTTTACAATTTCACCTCCGCTACATGAATTCCATTCTGAAGGACACAGAGGTGAGACGAGTCTATCGCCGATCCAAATGAGATTAAGTCAGAGGTGTGAAATAGAGGGAGGAGGGTGAAGACGGGAAAAGAGCGAGCGCTTTTTTAGATGATAATGATAATGATAATAAAAAGATGTGGGCAAATGGACCGTGTGCCTAATACAGGAAAAGAAAGGAAGGACGATGTGGAGAATCAAACGAGAACACGCTGCTCTGAATTAATAGTGAATGGAGTTCATGCAGCACCAGAGGAGTCCATCAGGAGACTGAAGCCCGACAAGAACGGATGAAGCCAAGCCTGTTTATCCCAGGCAGCCTCTAGTGTGTTCCTCTGGATGCCAAACATTTTTCGTTTTGCTTTCTTTGCAAAGAAAAATCGTCCTCGTTTCTATTTTCAGCTGATGGTAATTTAAAGAGAACTAATGCCATCCGCAAGAAGAGGCACTAAAAACACATCAGGTGTGACTTCCTCCTGAAGAAGAGGAAGACACATTTGTTTAGGGGTATGAGATTGGATTTCTCCAGGCAGAATAACCCCCGTTCCAGGCGTCTTACTTTCATTACTGTAAGATATGACAGCAGTCAGCGTGTCGGAGCAAACGACGGCGCCGCTTCGCCCGCCTGACGCAGATTTACTCGTCTTTGTGTCGCCCCCCTCTGATCAGGATCTGCTAAACAAACGCCAACAAATGGATCGGCTGACAATGAAGTCTAGATGACAAAGTTTGGAAGTGACACACACACACAACGGGTTGACTTAATCCCGTCACTCCTGCTGGCCCTTGGGGGGGGGGGGTTGTTTTTTTGTTTTTTTTTTCACTGAACTGGCTCATTCAGCACATTTCACAGTCTGCCCCCTTAATCCCTTTAAGAGGCGGCGTGACGTGTCAACCCGTCGCTCACGCCGCGGTCGCTAACACGCCGTGTGTGTTCAGCCAGCGTTTTCAATCCAGTGGGAAAACACTGATCGCATTAAAATCATTTCATCAGGGAAGTCATTCTTCTCACTCCGCCCGTTCTCTCTGGTCAAGTGACTCTAAGCGATAAGAATAATTAGGATTTAGTGTAGCATAGATCATTACGTCACATGGATTTTAAGAACATCCACAGGAAGTGGATTCTTTTATTTCTCTGCCGATGCAGATGTGGGGTCGGATGTTAGGACAGCAGCTGGAAATGAAACGGATGGAATCAAACCGACGTCAGCGATGGTTCAAAACAAAGACTTCACACAAATGCGATTAAAGGAGGTTACGTTCAAACGGGATCCGGTCCAATTCGATTCTGTCTAGAATGTCGTATCTTTTGTCGCCTGCTCGGCTTAACTCATCCTCTCCTCGCTGCTCACAGATGACAAACGCTACGCTCCCGTGTGGTAACCGGCTCGGATTACAGCTCTTCCTGTCCTCAGGATGTGACATCCATGCACTGACTTCTTCATCCAAAACTCCTTACCGGAGCGCTTCGTGTGTGTTTTTAGCGTGGCTGGAGACAAACACCTCACCCAGGAAGTGTTCACATGACATAAGTGATGTCATACATAAACATAAATCTCCTCACAAAGCTCACTGAGTGCCTAAATGCACGTGTAGCTTCGTCGTTTCAGGGAGAATAAAACTAATAAAACCTCGGAGTGGCTGTTCGGGAGACAAACTGGAAAATCACACCAAATATATTTACAGGTTTTGCGCCGCAGTTTTGTGGCATATTGTTGCAGATCCTCAGTCTGTTCGCACCAGATGCTGAAATCTTTGAGTTTGGCTGCACGATTAAAAAACGGGCAAAGCACCTCATGCAAAAAGTGTGACGGTGTTCCAGGAGTGTAAATAAGACTGAGAGAACGTACCGGCTGTAATTAACCTGCTCAGACTTCAAACCAGCTCACCTGTTTGATCCGTCCTCCTCTTCTGCCTGTAGATGAACGCCCAGGAGTGAGAGAGGGGATTATCACAGGCTGTAGATTTTTATTTCTGCGCTGCCTCCTCTGAGGGGTCATTTGGAGCTCGTCCCAGTTTGATGACATCAGCAGCCAGGATTGCCAATAAAATGCACTGGAGTTTGTTAAAGGGCCTTGGTGCATCCATCAGACAGGTCACGAATCATTGGAGAGGTTTATGATGACTAGGCAGACATGAACCCACACACACACACACACACACACACACACACACACACACACACACACAAAGCCTGTCACATAAAGGTTTATCAGCCAGTCATGAAAGTGTGATAACATATATGTGCTTCTTGAAATATCTGCACATATTCTGTCAGTTTGCTGTGAAGTCTTGACTGGAAACCAGAAAGTGTCTGGACCAGAGTGAGACGACTTCTGCTGTTCCCTTACCCTCAATCAGGTCGCTAACGCTAACTGGCTAGCTGAGAAACGAGAAACAAGTTTCTGTTTGTGTAAATTAGTGTGATTTCATCACACAAAGTGTAGAATTCTACATCAGCTCCGCTCCATCACCTCCTCTTTTACAGTTTGACAGTTTTCCACAGTTTGAACCCTAAGTCGTCTGTCGGACGTCCCTCCGGCTGTTTCAGCGCTCTGCTAACACCCACGTGTGTTCGCGCTCCTCCTTCTAAAGCGCATGCAGTTGAAATTTTCCATAGATCTCATCCTGGAATAAAACTGCTCATCTCTGACAGATTGCGTTGATGAATCAGCCTCCGTCTTCCCCGTGTGGAGGAGCTTTTCTCCGTGGCGCTGCCTCGCTGCTGTCTGCGAGCTGCACAACTCCCTCTTTGTGCAAACATCCCACAGCTGCCCTTCAAAATGAAAACCTACATTGCGTATCTCAGAAAGCCGTCATCCATCTGCTTTTTTTCTCCTGTTCCCATACAGCTTGGTTTCCATTGGTTGAAATCAGGGTGAACCTTTTAGAGTAAAATCAAATATTTAAATACAGTCGGAACTTAACATACAAGGTTTTTGAGATTCGAACCATTGCTTAGTCCATATTTTTGTTCAAAATATGAATGAAAATCTGAGATAAGAGTCGCTATTTGGTGGATGGACGTAACGTCAACTGAGATCATGTCTCGTTTATGACTTTCATGCTTCGTTTTCATACTTAATCACTGTTTATGTAACTTATGTATGATTAATTATCCACATGTAAAGTATGCATATTCATTGATTGATAATTAATGTTCGTTTTTTTTCATAATTTAAGGGGTTTGGGGGTTTTTTTTTAAGAGGCTGGAATGAATTAAAATGATTATTTAAATTCTCAGTCACAGAACAGATTAAACTCATTTCTCGAGGTGCTACTATATTATATATCCTGACAGGTTAAGTATGGATCATCTGGACTCTAACCTCTCAAATTTGATCCACCCGATTGTCATTCAAACACACATGAAGTAAATCTTACGTGTATTGTAACTTTCCTTTCTAACTCCACCTGAATATTTAGCCCAGCAGAGCTTTGACAGGTTACATCTCCAGTCGTTCTTTTCTCCTCTGCGCCGCTCTTTGTCTTCTTCTAATCCATTTGTTCAGCTGTCAGAAACCAGAATGCATTTCTTCCCGTCCGTGTCCTGCTGTATTCTTTAGTTTAATTCCTTGATATTAGCATGGAAGTCTTTCTGTTGTCTTCAGCCTTCAATGCGACACCTTTCTGAGGGAACAGGCTGCTGTGGGCGTATTGTGCTCCCTGAAGCAGTCTCTCCAATGAAATTGAGCTTAGATGACAAAATTGTATTAAATCCAATCTTTTCTAGCAAAGAGGTGTTAATAAGGAAGGTGTTAATAATCTGCTCCGTCGCTCTACTTCCACCTTCAAGCGTCTGTTTTGCAGCGTTTCTTAGTTTTCCACACATGCTAACCCCTTGACCTCTGGCCCCCCGTGGTCGGCGTTTGGCAGCCGTTCTCTGTCGGCCAGACTTCCCCGAAAACCTGCGCCAGTGTCGCTGTCGGCGGTTGTTTTACGCCTGTACTCATCAGCTGTTTGATAAGAATAATAAGCAGGCAAAGTTGCAGACGGCAGGATTTTCTAATGAACAAGATAAAAAGGGAAGCGGTCTTAAAATTAAACCTCTTTTCCTTTTTTGCTCTCTCTCTCTGCAGGTATTCAAGATGAAGGCGGTGCAATTAGCTGAGAAGCTGCTTCCTGCCTTTAACACCCCCACAGGAATCCCCTGGGCTATGGTCAACCTTAAGAGGTGAGTCAACCCCCCCATCAGGGTGATGGAACAGCTTGGAACCAGTCCTGAACAAGACGGCTGTTTTCACCGTATTACTCTGTTTAGACAGGACACTGCTAGAAATATAAAAATATTAATTATATGTTAATATTAACATTTAATTTTTCATGATGGTCTTAAATGAATAAGTACAAACACACACTGTTGTGTGTCCGTGTGAGTTGTGTTCAGAGGAATATTTTTCAAATCCTTTATTCAATAAATGTTGGATTTTTGTTCAAGTTGTGAGTTAAACTCTGGAGGCTTACCAACTATAACAATGTCCGAAGGCGTTCTTTGTGTGTGTGTGTGTGTGTGTGTGTGTGTGTGTGTGTGTGTGTGTGTGTGTGTGTGTGTGTGTGTGTGTGTGTCTTCAGTTCAGGGTGTATCAAACCCATAACAGCGGTCCACTTCTCTCCTGTAGTCTTGTCCTGGAGGGTAAAATCAAACCATTGTGTTGCTGTTCTCGGTCTCTGCTGCTGTTCTGTTGCTTCATTGTTGTCATGAACAGAATGAAGTGTGTGTACACACACACACACACACACACACACACACACACTTTTTTTTATCTTCTTCCAGTCCCCATTGCTCTGTGTTTAGTGTTAGAAATGTTTTATTTATTGAGTAAAACAATGAAATGAAACAAAACCGCCATAAAACCCTGTGGGCTGCTTTACTGCCAAATCTTGGCTGTGTGTGTGTGTGTGTGTGTGTGTGTGTGTGTGTGTGTGTGTGTGTGTGTGTGTGTGCGCGCGCGTGTGCATTATCAGGTTGTAGAGGATGTATGTTGTAGGAGCTGGAGCTTCTTTTTTGTGTGGTAATTATCCTCAGCATCCCTTCACCTTTTCCTCCTCTTCCTCCTCCTCTTCCTCCAGCGGCGTGGGTCGGAACTGGGGTTGGGCGTCGGCGGGCAGCAGCATCCTGGCGGAGTTTGGGACGCTCCACATGGAGTTCGTTCACCTCACCTACCTGACGGGGAACCCCGCCTACTACCAGAAGGTAGACTCGACGTTGGCTCTCAGTCGGTGTTCGCGGCGAATGTTTTTTACTCGTGTTAAATCGTGCCCTCCGTCTGGGCTCACAGGTGATGCACATTCGAAAGCTGCTGGCCAAAATGGACCGACCCAACGGGCTTTACCCCAACTACCTGAACCCACGCACCGGCCGCTGGGGCCAGCGTAAGTTCACCGCTTATTTTTAAGGTTTTCTGTTTTGCAATGAAATACTATTGTGTGAACTTTGACTGAGTTACAAACAGCAAATTGTCAGAAACGTGAACGCGTTCTCGTGAGCTTCGGTAGGATCTTGTACCAAAAGTGCCGCGAAGAGAAACGGGGGAAATCAGCAGCGAGCGAAGGAGAAAAGAGTAGAATGGATTGCCTTAAATGAGAACAAATTGAAGCCAGTAGAGGAAGATGGAACGCAGTATTCCCAGTATATTGATTACGTTCTGTCGGCGTGTCCCGGGAAATTAACGTGTGGAGGAACTCCATCCTGGCTGTGAAAGCTGCTGCTTCAAGTTCAAGTCTTTATTATCAGGCCTATAATGAAGCCTGTGCAGCTAACGTGTGTTGATTAAATACAGCTGGACTCACGGTGATGACCTCATCAACAGTAGACCTGCCACCTGTAACTGAAAAGTTCACATTGGAAGTAGTATCTAGCTGTGAAAGCGTCCCAATACTTCTGGAGTTTACTCTCAGAAAAAAAATATGAAAAGATGAGATGGTCTTTTGTTTTTGTTTGATTGCCTTCGTGACGGCGCGTCACATGACCTCTTTCCTGTCCCGATTCTGTCAGGTAAACGAGAAACGAGTAGAAAACAAAACGCTAACGTCTATCGCTAACAGCTGATCTGCTTTAAGTCTCTTTGTTTTACTCATCGACCAATCGAACGCAGAACACCGTGGTCGGCCGGATGAACAAAGGTTCATTAAGGGATGCTGGCGACTCAGCAGGAGGACTGATGTTCCTGTTGGAGCGCAGCCTTTGGGGTGAAAGCAAGGGGGGAGGGAAATGGAGGGGGGGGGGGGGGTTGGTGATGGATTGACGGACAAGTGCATCAACAAACGAGCTGCGTGACGGGGCCGGCGAGCATGGATGGATGTTTGCAGTTTGTGTGTGTGTTGGATCCATAAACATATAGCTGTTGTTTGACCTGACGGACGGCGCACACACACACACACACACACACACACGCACGCACGCACGCACGCACACACATCCACACACACACATACCCTGTCTCACACTTCTCGGGTGCATCGTCGGTTTAATTAAAGCTCAACACTGCTCCAAAACAAACCCAGCCTGCTGTCGAGTCTCCTGAGCGCCGCATAATGGAGTTATGGATGGGTGTGTGTGTGTGTGTGTGTGTGTGTGTGTGTGTGTGTGTGTGTATGTGAGGTGAGAGGAATGTAATTAATAAGTGTAAAAATCAAAGAAAAGATGCCCTTGAGTTTGGTAGAAAATAAGAAACGCTGATAACAGAACCTTCTCTTTCCTGCACGTGATGACATCACGTGATGACATCACGTGATGACCTGTGTGTTTAAAGTACAGTTTTTCTTCCCCTTTCCCTCCACACACTGTTTTCACTCTGTCGTGTTGTGTGAGTGTGTGAGGATGTTTTGTGTGTTTTTAGAATTTCGAAACTGAGAAATATGTGTGAATGTGATGTTTGAAGTGTTTCAGCACGTGTGTGTGTGTATGTGTGTATGTGTGTGTGTGAGTGTGTGTGTCATTGTGGAGTATAGGTGTGTAGACAGTATTTAAGCCATACTAATGAGGAATGAGGCTGTGCTCCTCCGTCTTAATGAGATCCTGCTGTGAGTGACAGCCTTATTACCACACACACACACACACAAACACACCGCCCACTCCCTACCCTCATCTGTGACGGCTTTCATTGCTTACACACTCGACAGTCTGTCAAACATTTTGTTTTTCATCGCTGGATTTCCGTCGAGCAAAATTAATTAGTGCTGAAAGACGAATCAATCTGAAACGTAACGTATCGTTCGCTGCTCACGCTTCACGTTTTTGCTTCGTAAAGTCAAAATTGATGTCATTAAATTTCTTCCTCCTGTCTCCTGAACACACTGAGTGTCACATGTAGGTCATAGAATCTGGTTCGGATCCTTTTTCCTTTAACGGTTAATAACAGCCGATTTACGTTCGTCGTCCGGGTTACCGTAAAAACAACAACAAATAAACGATAATTCAGAGCTGACATCAGTCAAAAAAAAACGGGATCTGCAGGTCTTTGATTGGATCGTCATGAAGCGGCTCCTGATGTCCTTATAAGGAAGGAGGCGGGGCATGAGTGGAGACGGGAAAATGATGTGTGTGTCCCGACGTAATCCTGTCTGCAGAGCGATTCTGTCTCCGTCTTTTCCGACCGGGGGAACAGCTGTCGGCTTCTAAACGACAGAGCATTTGTCTGTATTTTCTTGTCGGCACATTCTCCAGATGGTAGAAACCTTATTGTTTTTGTACTCTCTAACTTTGAATCCATGTTTGAAATAATGTTTGCGTAACTTTTTTAAATAACGAAGCCGCCGTTCGGCCCCTACCTGGCTGAGCTTTGTGTTTGTAGAGACAAACCCGTCCCCCCAGGAATCCCCAGGAGAATAGGGGTTGTTTTCTAAGTTGAAAGAGCAGGAGGCGGGACTGTGGAACAGGAAGAAGTTTGTGAATGATATTTTATTCGTTGGAAGTTGGTTCTGAACTCCCGCTGGAGAGAAGAGATGCTTTCCTAAGTCTGCTGGCTGTGATTCCCTCTCCGACCCCGTCCTGTTTTTGTGGCGTCCCTGTAAATTAGGACAGTCGTGAAAGCTGTGCAAACATGTCCCAGAGAGCAGCTGGTGATACTGGCATGTGGACGTGTCAGGGGGAGGACAAATAAAAGCGGGACACGAGGAAACTCGCTGCCCGTATGTCGGCTCCACCTGATCTGCCTTTTATTTGTCTGTTTTATTCAAACTGCTCCTTCTGTTGTGCTGAACTTCTCTCCTCCCCCCCGTCCAGATCACACGTCGGTCGGAGGACTCGGCGACAGTTTTTACGAGTACCTCCTGAAGGCCTGGCTCATGTCGGACAGGACGGATACGGAAGCCCGCAAGACATACGATGACGCCATCGAGGTACGGCGGACGCGCCGCTTTAATGACGTGTGCAAAACCCCACAGAAAGCACTCGCCTGTTTCCTCCTATTTGACTCCGCCCCCTCTCGTTCACACGCCTCCATCCCTTTCCACCAATCGCCCCCTTCGTTCCGTTCCCCAGGCCATCGAGCGCCACCTGGTCCGCAAATCCAACGGCGGCCTGACGTTTATCGGCGAGTGGAAGAACGGACACCTGGAGAAGAAGATGGGCCACCTGGCCTGCTTCGCCGGCGGCATGTTCGCGCTGGGCGCCGACGGCTCGCCCGACGACAAGGCCGGCCACTACCTGCAGCTGGGCGCCGAGATCGCACACACCTGCCACGAGTCCTACGACCGGACGGGTGAGACCTGAGGAGTCTTCAGTGTGTGTGTGTGTGTGTGTGTGTGTGTGTGTGTGTGTGTGTGTGTGTGTGTGTGTGTGTGTTAGTTACTGCCCTACTGGATGTGAACTTGACCTCTCTTCCTCCTCCCCCTTTCAGTCCTGAAGCTCGGCCCGGAGGCCTTTAAATTCGACAGCGGCCTGGAGGCGGTGGCGGTACGCCAGAACGAGAAGTACTACATTCTGCGGCCGGAGGTCATCGAGACCTACTGGTACATGTGGAGGTTCACCCACGACCCCAAATACCGGCAGTGGGGCTGGGAGGCGACACAGGTGAGCCCCCGTCACCATCGGATGGACGAATGGATGGATGTGATCTTCTTCTGTCTCTCCTCATCCTCCTCTCTTTCCTGCTTGTCTTCTTGTTGCCTCTAGTTTTTTTTTAGCATTGATGCTAAAATATAAAAGCAAGATGCTAAAGCAAAGCAAGAGAAGAAGAGCTGATGCTGCAGCGTCTGGTCTTCTTTAATACATCTGTAGGTGTTTGTCTGTTTCTTGCCGATAAGGAAACATTTGGATTAACATTCGGTGACTGGATGATGTGATCAAGTTCAATGAAACAAATCTTGTTTCCTGCGTGTTTTAACTGACTTTAAATCGTCTTAAACAATTTGGTTTTCTAAGTCGATGTCATGAAATCGCAAACTGGAAAAATATTTCTACACCTTTCTTTTATAAAACACAAAACATGACCACGGCATCCGGAGCTGGTTTTCAGTCCTGAGCAGCTCTACAGTCGTTTGTATTCCGCTGAATCGAGCTCATCGCCGCTCACCTGGAACCTGCCTGGAATCCTTATGTCCTGTGGGTTTGAGCCGTTTTGGTTTCTCCACTTATATTTCTTCCTGTGCCGTTTTTTAATTTTTATTTTTCACATCTGATCCACGTTTCTTTTCCCACACGTCGAAGGAGCCGTCCTGGAAGCTTAGCTCCTCTTCCTCACACACACACACATTCCCTTCTTCTGATAACCAAACCTGCCTCTGTTGTCCAAGCCTTTTCTCTCAGCTTGTTGCTTGTGTGTGTCTGGTCAGAATGTGTGTGTGTGTGTGTGTGTGTGTGTGTCTGTGTGTGTGTGTGTGTGTGTGTGTGTGTGTGTGTGTGTGTGTGTGTGTGTATTGCCTCCATCAGTCATGTGTCCTCCTCTATTAGCGACTCCTGCTCACCCAGACGTTATCAGATCAAGGAGCAGTTTCACTTTGAAACGTGTTTACTGCATCTGAAGCCCCTGGAGACTGATTCCCATTGTGATCGTCGCACCGTTCCAGCCCCCCCCCCCCCCCCATTAGCTCACATTAGCGACGTTGTCCAGCTACGTCTGGATGGATTCAGTTGGCGTTAGCGCCGCGTACGCTTAACGTCCAGAAGAGGAGCTCAACTTTTTGATCAGCGTCTATTGCGTGTACATCATGAAGCGTTCGTCCCCCCGCTGTGGGCACATTTTGGTTTGAAGACAAATAAACACTGGGGAGAAAAATAACACGATGGAGGCAATTTGGCAAAAAATTGCAGCACAAAGGCAGCAGTCAGAACCGCTAATGCTGCAAATTTAAAAAGCTTTGCACGGATCCACATTCCTCAAACTGACCGCCGCGGCAGCGGGTGATGGGCCGGCCCTGCTTTCACTTACTACTCTTCTTCTTCATGCAGTGTGTGTGTGTGTGTGTGTGTGTGTGTGTGTGTGTGATTACACTGTGATTAGACTCACACTACAGTGATTGGACAAAATGAACAGTTAAATCATTCTGTGGACAAAATAATTCAAAAGATGCAGCAGGACAAGAACATTCAGCAGCTGCAGCAAAAGCCTCTGGGAAATCAGTCAAGTTTGCACCCAGACATAATGTACAATACACTTGTCTTGAAAGTAGTGTGTAGTGTGTGTGTGTGTGTGCGTGTGTGTGAATGTTGGAAGTAAATGCAGTGTGGAGCGTCGGCCGCTACAGCTTATTAATAGCAGGAATAATGGTGCAAACTCCTGGTGAGGAGCAGCTGGAAGACAAGGACGGAGATAATGCTTTCAATTACACGCGTTAAGGCTGGGAGTCGATAAGGTTCGTGCGGGGGGGGGGGATGCGACCAGAATTTTTATGGCGGTTCAGATTTTACCGTAACGATAGAGGAGACGGCGTTCTGACGGGGTCGGCGGCTCCACGGTCCTTCAAACGAACTGCCGCACATTTTTGTGAGGTGGAAATAGGAAGTTCGACGCGTGAGAGAGTTCCGCTTCCTGATGGGGAAAAAGTCCGGCGGTGGCGTCGGTCCATCAGGAGGAGGATTCCTGCCGACGGAGGAGACGAGGAGAGAATCGCGACGCTCGTGTTTGTGGTTTTGTTTTTAATTTTCTAATGGTTTCTCTTTTTTTTTTATTAACTGAAATTAAGAATAATCTAAAAATCACTAAAGTACAAATGGTTCTCATTTGGCTTTAATTGGCCAACAGATTTACAAATAAACTCAAAAGCACATTTTTTAAATCCCTGCAGATTTTACTGTCCGTTTTTTTTTATCAAGGTTTTTAGTCGTTATTCGGCATCGCTGTGGTATTCGTTGTCATGGTAACACAGATGTATCTTTTGTCTGACTACAATCTGACAGGCCGGTTACATTTATTTTTTTGTACTGTGGCATATTCAGGATGTTTTTGTGATAAGACATCAAGCCGGTTTAAGTCGTCGAGGTTCTGTTCTAATCTGACAAACTGTCCCGTGTGTTTTGGGGTTTTTGGGGGGTGGGGGGTGGGGTGGGCTGAAACATGTTGTTTGGAGGAAGAGATAAATAAAACCCTGGAAATGCACAGAGATGGGATGGAGAGGGGATTTAGCTTACTGAACCAACCACCTACTAAGTGGCTTAACTTGGTCCTAAAAAGACAGAACACCGACTGGCTTTTGTGGGGGGTTTTTAGCACTTCAAAAGAATTTGAACCATATCTGACGAAATCAGATCTGACCCCCCCCCACCACACACACACACACATAGAAAAAACAACAAAAAACAGAACAAAAGACCTGCTTTAAAAGAAACGTCTCTTATTTCCTCCTTCAGCTCCCTGTTGAACAAGCATTGAAATCAGCTTTCTACTTCCTGTATGCATCTCCCCAGGACTCAAATCCGTCAGCAGCAATTAAATTAATTATCATCCACTTTTGAAGCTTGTTAAATTTGACCCTTTTCCATTCGCTTCTCTTTTTTTTTCTCTCGCTACATGTTCGCTCAATTATTCTGTCTCTTGTTCTCTGCTTCCATTTTTTACTGCCCTTCCTCGTTCCCTATTCTTTCTACTGTTTTTTTTTTTAAATTAAATGCAATCTTCTGTTCTCTCCTCCTGCTCCTTCTCCGTTTCCTCCAGGCTATTGATAAATACTGCAGGGTGAGCGGAGGCTTCTCTGGGGTAAAGGACGTCTACTCCTCCAACCCGACCTACGACGACGTCCAGCAGAGCTTTTTCCTGGCCGAGACGCTCAAGTAAGATGCGAATAACGTCTGTGGTGTGACGGGAGAAGGGCTTTCCTGTGAACCATCCAGCTTTAGGATGGAAACAAGGATTAATGACACCACACACACTTTTAATTTAAGAATCACTTTAATGTAAAGGGTAGCTTTGATACCATTGAGATTCATCATCACTGAGGGATGAAGGTGGACAGGCTGTGGATGCTGACTTTAACCTGCAGCTCTCTGCTTCCCCCTGGTGGCAGCTTTGTGAACAACATGTAGTCTGCTTCATTCACGGCGAGAATCAAAACTTCACACCATAAAATGACAAAAAAAAATTTCCTCTCCCTCTTTTCCTTCCTTCCCCATTACACCTCTCCCATCAAACATCTGCCCCCTCCCCCCTCAGGTATCTGTACCTGCTGTTCTCCAGCGACGACCTGATGCCGTTTGAGAGTTGGGTTTTTAACACGGAGGCTCATCCACTTCCTGTCCTCCACCTGGGTAACATCACCCTGCCTGGCAGCGAGCCCGCCCAGCTATAGGCAGACAGGCTCCTCCTCCTCCTCCACCAGAGCACCAGGGGGCGCCATCTGCCCAAAAACAAAAAAAAAACACCCACCCTCAAACACTGGACAACCTTAGACTGAGCTCCAGCGCTGCTGTCAGACTGCAGACGAGAGCCTCGAGCGCTCGGATCACCGTGGCGTGGAGAGGACGGTCGTGGAGTCTTCCTCTCTTCTTCTGCGTGTTCCTCTTCGTGTCTCTCTGCCTTCACCGCTGCAGTCAGACGTTTGCTGCTCAGCCCCCAGACTGTCCTGAACGACTCCTCCTTCTAACAGACTGAGCCCCCAAAACCAGGAGCTCCATTCAGATATTTGTTAAGATTTTTAGTGTTTCTTTGAGATTTGACCAAACTCTCTGCCCCCCCCCCCCGCCCCTGCAGACTCGAGCTGAGCCTCTGAGGGAGCAGACGGGGTGGTTTGTGAAGGATTATCAGTGGGTTTGACCCCCCATCGCTGATGGAAGTGTAATTTTCCCAGGCAGACGGACTCTTAAGATGAAGTGATGTGTTTTTTTGACAAATCATAAAAAAGGGGGGGACACTGAGTTGAATGGAAGCTCCGCCTCCCCTCATGACTCATTCCACTTCCTGTTTCGACCTCATCAAATGAACTTGGACCTGTCAGCAGCTCGTCCCCATCGCAGTGGGAGGGCAGTTGGTGGCGTTCATCTGCCCCCCACTCCTCTAATTGACTTTTTTCAGAAGCGTGAACAGCGATGACACAGCAGCAGGCCTCCCCAATTTTCACCCCCCACCCCCCTTCCACAATGCACCATTGGCTGCTTCCCATCCGGATGCTGCTCTTCTTCCTTTTCCTCCTCCTCCTCCTCCTCCTCCTCTCGTCCCGTCTGCTCTCTTATTTCTCACCTTTTCATAAATCACCCTGATCCCATCTTTATTATGAGCCTAAAACACACCCATCACAAAGAATGAATGTGTGTGTGTGTGTGTGTGTGTGTGTGTAGTGGTTGACTTAACCTCTGCTGTAACTCAAGTATTTGTGCACTTTTAACGATGAAGACGACGGTAGTAGAGACGAAGCACTGAATGAGTGATGAGTTCTCACGTGTGTTCGCTGCATGAACTCATAAATCATAAATCATCCCGCCTTTCCCTGACTTCCTCCTTCTTTTCTCACCTCAGACTTTCCCGTTCCAAATCCCAAGATCGACTCTAAAAAGTCTGATCCGGGATGAAATTTTAATTCCCGCTTCTCGGGCGTCACGTCAAAACAAACGTGGAATTAAATTGTGTGTAACTGCAGATCTTTGCTTCGACTTTGACGGACGGCATGAAGAAGCGAACCCGTTCCCTGTGTGTAAATAGTAACAGCTGATTGGCCCGGTCAGAAGCAGCTGCTGCTTGCTGATTGGACAAAAAGCTGACATATCCTCAGTCAGACGTTCATATCGATAGAGGAAGTTGCTGAGTCATGATTTCTCACCTATGTGAAGGATTGGTGAATATATTACTCGTTTACCACGAGGAGCGAGGCTTCCCGTCAAGCCACGCCTCGGCCAATCGGCTGCTCCGTCACGCTGTTTGGTTTCATTCTATGCATATCATGATGGAGATCCCTTTCCTTCTCCTCCTCCTCCTCCTCCTCCTCCCCCTCGTTGCGGATCATGTGACGTGATGGAGTGAACGCGGAGTCGAACTAAAAGGGCGACGATAACTACTCACAAAGTTTTGTTTACCGAAACGAATCAAAATGCGGATCTATTGACCACTTAACTCTGTAAAGGAATTTAAAAACAACTTCCTCCAGTTACGTCCCTGAGTCTTCATCATCATCGATTCTGCAAGTGATGACTCATCAGTGTCTGGACGAGTGGAAATAGGTGCCATTACATGAAATGTTACTCAATCCTAAACTATTCACACCTTTCTCTCCATCATCCGTCAGCATCTTTCTCTCTTTTACCTACCCCTATAATGTCACCCTTTGGTTCCAGTCTCTCAGCCCTTACCCCCCCAACCCCCTCCACGGTGACATCATCATCACCTGTTTCCGATCGGGAGGAAACCCAGGCCAAGCCAGGGCGACCGTCGAATCGCTGAGAGCGACACTGGTTTTGAAAATGGGAGTGTTCTGTATTTGTATTTTTACCGAAATGAAGAAATACAATGAAAGTATCTGTAAATAAGTTTAAAACTGAGACACAAATTCAATAAAGACGTTATGAAAAGTGATCAGAGAGGCGTGGCTTCGGTTTTGTTGTGCGTCACCACCCTGAAAGCGGAACGGCGTTCGTAAGGTTGTGTTCTCGACGTCTGAACGTTCGGCAGCAAATCCGGATCTAGAGAGTCTGAACCAGCAGGAAAAGAGCAGCAAAAACAAAGCCGCTGTTGTTCGATTGAAGACAAGAAGATTCCACAGTCCTGTCAGTATAAAAGAAGCAAACGTATCGGATCCACGCCCCGAAATGTGGATCTGCAGCTTGACGTGTGAAGACTCCAACTAACCTAACAAGAAGATCATTCAGAGTGGAACCGACTCCCAGCTTCATTAAGTTGTCTGCTGCTGATGAAGCCATCAGGATCCATCAGGGCAATTTTTAAGAAGTCCATGAAGGAAACACTGGATTTTTTTTCTGCGCCGACATGTTATCTCTCAATCCACTGTCGGAGGATTGGAGGAAAAATAAAAATATTAGTGTAGTTTGAGGGTGGAAGAAACCGACGCGTGGATCCGCCTCATTTCATATCGCTGGGAGGAAAAGTTCCTGTCAGTTTATTTATCTTCCTCCTCTCTGCCGAGAAATTACTTATTTTTTCTTTTATTGATAGTTTTTTTTAACGAGTCAGTTAATCTGAGAAATTTTAGTTCAGAGCATGTTTAGAAATTCTCTATTAATGTAACTGAACCAAAAAGACTTTATTTAGACTTTTCCTCTGGCTGAGAGTCGTTCTCTCGCAAATTTCACAGAACGTTTAGCAGAGTTTGTATGTTTTAATCTTCAGACTTACTAAAATTACTTCTGGGGTTTTTCAGCAGTTATATTTTAATTTTTTTGAAGGCATCTATGTTTGTTTAAAGAACTCTGATTACTTTTCATGTAGCTCAAAATCATTTTGATTAAAAATGAAGGGACTGTCCCAAGAAAATTGGTAATTTGGACAGCTAGGAAATCTCTTTATATGTCAAGGAATCTTTGGTAATTTCCAGATTTTTAGATTGCTGACATCATCAGAGTGGGTTTTAACCCTACACCCACTGAGTTGTAGTAAAATATGTCCTGGTTCTTGTGGCATTGAGGGATTCACCTGTGACTCATTGACTTCCTGACTAAAAGGTGGCTACAGGAACCAAATTTGCCCTGAAAATCGGATCGGGCCGGCTTGTCTAAGTGGTTTGAAGTTAGGTTTTCTTCTCCGCTTGAACAGGTCGGCATCGCTAGGCCGAGAGCATCACACAGAGAGGATGATGGGACTTGTTTATTTGGGCCTGAAGCTCCGTGACTGTCGTCAATCAGTAAAGAACTGTAAACCCTCCTGGAGCCTGCAGAGCTGTAGGACTGGACGCTTGTGTGCCCTTCTGACCCTGTGTGGGTGTGTGTGTGTGTGTGTGTGTGTGTGTGTGTGTGTGTGTGTGTGTGTGTGTGTGTGTGTGTTTGTGAGATAGTTGGAGGGAAAGTGAACAGGTGCTGCCTGCTGCACAGATAGCCACGATCCCGGTAGACACACAAACTCCAGATAAGTTTGGCGTAAGAGTGTGAGGCTTCGTGCATCGCCTCGTGACGTTTGCTTACAGTAGGCGCAGCGTCGCTGATACCTCTGCTCCACGGCTACTATTAACTTTATATGTTTAGTGTTTTGAATAGACAAATGCATGTTTTCTATTGGAGCCAAATGGTGAATCTATGCACGCCTGTAGCCACGGAAGAGACTGATTAACCCGACCAACCATAACCCGACCAATCAGACGGGTCATGCAACACATTTGTCTCCATTTAAAGGTTGTGGAGTTTGAGATGAGTTGAATCTGAGCTCAAATTCTATGTTTTACTTGAACGTAATGTTTGTTTTTATCTATAATCCTGATAAAAACCATGAATGTCGCCAGATCGGAGGGTTAGACAGATAAGTTAAGCCAGGCTTTGCTTTGTCAAGAAGATGGGTGTCTCTAAACCCGACTTCATCCCTGTTGTAAATCTTATCCCGCCTAGCGGAGGCTGGGCGGAGGTGATGTTTGGAGGGGGATTAGATCTGCTGGAACCAGCACTGCCCTGATAATACTCAACAGCAGTGACATAGGGAATCTGTTAGACGTGAAACCCGATAAGTCATGAATAAGCAACATCACAGAATATGCAGAATTTAAACGCTTCAGGTAGTTTTACGTAAATGAAACTTCATCAGCCTGTCGGAGCGGAGGAGGCCTCTTGAATGTTCTATTGAATATTACAGCCTGATTACTGTAAGCAGCCTACATTTACACAACGACACATTAACATCTTTGTTTTATTGCATCAATTAAACTATTTTATTGCTTTCTATACGACGTTAGCTTCTTGTGTATTAGTCTGGTTACTTCCGTCGTGACCTCTGAAATAAATACATCTCAATCTCCGTCATGCTAAGTAGATGTTGGCCTGAGTCACGGCTGTAAAACTGTTTGCTTCAAATGAGAGAAAATAAAGAGTTATGAGGCATAAAATTCTATACTGTTCTGAGCTACACTGACTGATCGGAGTTTCCCCCGTTCTTTACTAGAACAAATGATTTTTCTGTTTCGTGACATCATTCTTTTCAATACTTAGAAACACACTAGTAATTCAGGAACAACTGCTTGATCTCATTTTAGAGTATTTAACCTTTAATTCACGTCACAGACTCTTTCCTGTTTCTGTAAGTGCAGCTTCCTGTTGTTGTGAGGGAAACACATCTGTGGTATTTTGACACGAAAGGTAATATTACCCCAGTTTATGCGGTGTGACCTTTAGCACTGACATCACAGTTACGACAACCAGTCGTCAACACCGGCCAAACAGCTGCAGGTTGTTGAATGTCAGCGAATCAGAATAGTCTGTCCTTATTAGCATAGTTTCATTCTTCAGTGGTCATCTGAAAACACTTCGTTTAGAAGGCTAGATCAAAGTCAAGTAAAAGTCAGCTTTATTGTCAAATGTACCATATACCTGTATGCACGACATACCGCACAGATGAAATTGCAGTCCTCTCAGACTCACGGTCAACAGGCAGTACAACATAGGCAGTACAAAAGGCAGTAAAACACAGGCACTACAACACAAGGAGTACAACACAGGCAGTACAACTCAGGCAGTACAACAGACAGTACAGCACAAAGTATAAGACGAAACACAAAGGGACAGTAAACAATTGGCCGTTAGATGTCCACCACCCCTCCACCCTCTAAAGAAATGGGACACTCCTTTCCTGCACTGGAGAAAAACGGAGAGGGGATTGGGATTGGACCAAAAAATAGCATGTTGTCATCCAGTTAGAGGGAAGTTATTGGAAAAAGTGAATGTCAGGAAGTTGCTGAAGTAAAAACAAGACATGGACAAATTCTTCTGGAAACGCAACATTCCTCTAAAACCAGTAAAAGCTTTGTCATCTCTCTCGCGTCACGTTCCCTCACATTCTCGGTCCATCTATTTGCACATTTCATCCCCCGTGAATATTTTTCTCTCCATCGTTTGCCGTCTTTGCCAAAGTTATCCCGATGAATTTCCCTCTAGCGCTCTGATTCTGGTAGAATACTATCTATCACTAAACATGAGGGGTTTCCCTCCAGGCTGTCATCTTTCCACAGTCCCAAAACTCATTTTATGTCTGTTTGTGGAATGATGAATCTGTTTGGAATTACTTGGGATGTGAGTCTGAAGGGTGATATAAATCATTGTTGAGGAACCTCCTGCGCTAACGCGTGCTCGGCGATGGAGCACCGGCAGGATGTGGAACAGAAACTGACCTTCAGATGGGGCTCGATCTTTTCATTATGAGCTTTGGAGGAAGGCGATGCGCCCGCCGTTCGCTAGCAACAACTACATAATGTCAGAGGAAGCTTTTAACCCTCCGAATGACTTGTCCTGAAACAATCAGCACGTGTTTTTGTTAACATACGTAGTGGAACCTTTAATGGTTCCTGCGTCTGTTTGCTCACATGCATACGATATGTGCATCCAGGAACATGTGAGTCAGATTTGTTTGTGCGTCTCGCCGGGTGTTTAATGTGTTAATGGCCGGTGCTGCTTAGCGGCGCGTAACCTGGACAGACTGAGTCACTTCTCAGGTGGCACGGCGCCCGAGAGGAGCAGGTGGCGAAGCTCCAGCTGCACAACAGGATGAGCAAATGCACAACTCAGGTAGACGGAGATATGTACTCAACCCCAGGAACCACACCTCATAAAGCTGCTAAAGCTCATCCATAAACATCACGATAACCCTCTGTCATCACTGAAGGCTGCACACAGTTTCAGAGGCTTTACATACTGGATGTTTTCACAGACATGAAGCAGATGGCTTGGAACAAACAGCTAAAATAACAGCTAACGCCGACAACAGGAAAGCTTTAGTCCCCTCAACTTTGAGTTTGGAGCAGAAACTACACTCTATCGTTGCAGAAGTGTAACCAGCTGGAGACGCCTGAGATTAAAACATGCATGTCAGAAGCAACATTTAAACCAGTAAAGGTGTGTGCAGAGTGTGCTGTACTGTGTTTACACCACATCTGTATTACCTGCAGCAATTTTCCTCCTTTAGTTCATCAAGAAATGGTTTTGTTCGTCTGCAAGATATCTGGAAAAGCAGTAGATGGGTTCTGAGGAAATTCAGTGTGAGGGTGGATGTTGACCCAAGAGAGAACCGATTAAACTCAGAGCCAAGTCTGAATAAAGATGTGGATTCTGGATCCCTTTTTTTAACCTTCTTCAACAATGTGAGATAGTTTTCAATGTTTTGGAAAACTTTTGCCAGTATTGTGAAAAAACAATATAGGCCAATCACAATAGAACGACTGGAGTGCAGCCGAAGTCACGATGATGTCGATTCAGAGTCATCCGAATGGATTTCAAGCATCTGTGGAAGGTAGACAGAAAACATACGCTGATCTGCTTTCAGAGAGCGGAATTATTTTTTCTTTATTTAACCAGGAAGAGAATAAAGAGACGACAGGCTGAGGTAGCAGCCAATCACACAAGTTGAGATGCAACAAACGCCGCAATAAAACAACTGAGTCTTTGTCCGTGAAAAAAAATGCTCACTTTTCCATCATCTCATTCTTCATCGTGCCTTTAAACTTTATTGATACAAGCAAATCTCATTTTTTTATGCCTTTTGTTGCTCATTCCTTTCCACGATTGTTCAGGCGAGTCAAACTGTTAGCGCTGTTTGTTTTGCTAGTACTTCTTGAGTTGTGACAGAATCAATTTGCTTTTGTTCTTTAGATGCATATTCATGACTTTTTGCTCTGACTCATTATGGCAAACTGCCGCTAGCTGTTTGCAGCCTGTTAGGTAACATCTAACTACAGGCAGTCAGTGCATGTGTGAGTCGAATCTTCATCTGTATAGATCGTTTATTGATAAAGGGGTTGGGGTTCCAATCAGCACAACTTAACTGTCATTGGCTGAATGTTTAGCAGCTGTTTCCAGGATGCATTCTCTTGAATTTGATGCATCTAGTTCACAGCATTCCCGGTGCTAAGCTAACTGGAGACAGAGTTAACAGCTACCTGCTAAAGATAGTGAAACATTAAGATATAAGAGCCAATACTGGAGTGTAAAACCATCACTGTGTGGCCAGAAACTCCAAATGAATGATGTTCTGTTGTGGATGATTGGTCGTACGTTCACATGTTGATCATATCAACATTATACAGTAAGTTAGTTTAGAACTTTTTAAAAGTTCTGCCAAGAGGTTAAAATTCATTTCTAGAGTAGTTGAGGTTAGAGGATCCTGGATGTCACTGCAAACCAACAACAAAGACCTCACAGATGGTAAAGGAACACCGAATGAACTGTTGCTGTGAGCCGGACCAAGATGTTTGTGAAAGAGGAAGTACCACGGCAACCGTCTCCAGTTTCAGGCCATGTTTTCTGTCAGCAGCTCCAGCCAACACGTGAAACCATCGTCTCTCCTCCAGTGGAAGAGAACTGACTCATCATGGGCTGTTTTAAGATTTTTACTTCCATTCCAGTTCAATTAGGGCAATTGGACTTTTTGCTGTTTCAGCATTTCTTTCTCCAGGACCAAACTGATCGAGTTAATCGGCTCCATGTGAACAGAATAGTCGCTGTAAACGCCACTGACACAAAAACCCACAATAAGGATTAGCTGAGTTTTTCAAATGCGTCGTTTGCACACAGAGGAAAGACAAATAGGTAATTAGCTGTCGTGCCTGATTGGCTAATATTTGTGGTTGGATTTTGCAAGAGACTATGTATGGACAGTTTTGTTTGGGATGCACCCACTGCCACGCCACCTCCTCCCACATGGCCTGAACAGAAAGATGCTTCTGCTTTTGATGCCTGTGACCTGGTTGTTCAGAGGTCAGTGTTCATCACTGGGCCCTGTGCTGACATCATCAGTCCGACAAAAAATTTTAGAAACAAGCTCAAACCTTCGACTGTGGTGCGGATATATGTATGTTCTGTGCGCTCATAAGCAATGCAGCTGGATTCTATTTTAGTCAGCCTCATTAAAACTGAATACTTACTGTATTTGTACTGTGAAACTAGACAGAACATGTTTACTTAACAGAAACTGGAGCTGGACCAATGGGACTTTCAGGCCGATGCCAACATTAATATTTGAGTCGAAGAATCTGATAGCAGGATGATCTCAGAGAAATTGGGATGAAGATAAAAGCGTTAAGAAAACAAACATGAATACTCCTCCTGTCATCGGCAGCTGATAGCCTTCTATCGCTGGGATGGAAACACACCTCAGTGTTCACAGGAGACAGAATCTGACTCATTCTATGTTATTTTTTACGTCAGTCTTTTGTGAAAACACAAAGACAGCTGTGTGCATCTTTTGTACCTTTTTGCTCGATATCTGTTTTATTGAAAGTATGACACAGACACACACACACACACAAACACACACACACACACAGGAAACCCCCGTTGTGGTCGACTGTTTTCCTCGTAGACCTGCTGCTGACTCACTGGTGCTGAGGCAATGATGTACATACAACCTTTTACCTTAGGGACTACCCTGCAGCGCATACACAACCAGAATGCAGATACGGCTCATCCGGTTTTTCAGTTGAGTAAAAAAGACATTAAAACATTGTCGGTCAGATACACAGCTTCAGAAAAGACTCTAGAAATATAATATTTAACAGTAAATATCTGGTATATCAGAATCCTTTAATAATCTCCGATGGGGAAATTACCCCGCAGTAGAACATAAGTAAGAAAGTGAGACAAGAGTAGATAGATTAGAATTAAAAAGAGGTGGGAAATTAGAGATCAATAAATACAAAGAATTATATATAAATGCATATATAGGGAATATATAGACATATGTATTATTCTATGTATTATTATTATGTGTGTGTATATAACTAAGCTAAATTTAGCCCTATAGGTTTATGAGGTGTACAGATCAGCTCCTCTGCTTTCGTTTTGCACCTCACCTTCATTTTAAACCAACCATTGCTTGGTGATAAATACTCTGTTTCACCATGCCAACAGCTTTTCATTTGGGCGGAGCTGCAGGGACATTCAGCGTTTTAGTTTCCAAAGAATCGTCACACTCCCCTACCTTTTTGTGGTTTCTTTGCACCATTGACGAGTGTGAACATCTGTGTGAAGTGAGGAAACGCTTTACTCACCAGTGTGTCACAGCGGGAACTTGGTGGTCATTGATCCGTTTTCAGTGTGCGTGAAAGGAATGTTTGATGGTGTTCTAGTGAAGTCAACTTTCTTCCAGAGAAGTTCTTCTTTCTGTATCGGTGGCATTCGTGTTCCTCATCGGGGGTTGAGGTGGCCTGTGAAGAAGAGGATTACTGCAGCAGTCAATGCCAAAAGGTGACAAAATGTTGTGCCCTCCTGTATTGTATTGTTTCTTTGCTGTAAATAGTGATTAAATTGAGATTGTCGTCATTTACAGTTTCACTCCACAAGAGCTATTCAGGTACACTTACGACAAATACAGGTTTTAAATTCCTTCAGGATGTTAGAGAGACTTCCAATACTAGTGGAAGAATATGCAGTATCTAAATAATGTTGTAATCGTGCTAGCTTTGTGCCCCGAGGGCAATAATACAAGAAGGGATGGTAAATTTTCCATTAGTTATTTGTATTGTTTGTATTTGGATCTTGATTATAATCCAGAGTCCATTCAATTAATTTCACGTTTCTGCAACAGGTCAGAAGGTTTATATATAGAGAAAATATATAGATCTACCTTCATGAAACACACGATTCCTAATTTTTATCTTAGGTTTCCAGGGTGAATGAAGTAGATGGCATTTAATTAATTTGATGTGAGTGAAGCAACATCATGGTGACGTCACACAGTATTTGCTATGCCTTGGCTGCAATCACATAATTGATTAGTGACAAATGCATTGATGGTGTGTGCTCTCGCTGCATTTGGGCCTATTGGTGATTATTTTGTCACTTTGAGACGGCTTACATTTGAGAGTTTCATCTGAATTCAAACAGCTCTTTAAATATCTACACACTGCATGTCATTGTTAACTGATTCTACTTTTAAAACTGCATTAGAAACAATTAGAGTCACAGAGTCGAAGAAACTTCTTGGGAGCCTGCTGTGACACAGCAACAGTCGCCAGATGATCCTGGTTACTTGGCAACGACAAATCCTCTTCGAACCAATCAGATTCTTCGTTCGGCGCATTGATACAAACAGCGCTTGAGTTTAGTTTGAATGCGACTTGCTGTCGATAGCAGCTGGAGTTTTAACTGAGTATGTATCTATTTAAACATAAGTGGTGTTTAATTTAACTGTGATGAGTAAAATGTACGCGACATTGACAGAGGGACTGTTTTGCAGCTCGGCTGTGCACCACTCCCAGCGAGTCGTGCTTCGGCTTTATAAAACAGGCGTGTCTTCGCGGAGGGGGAATGGTTCAAATATCAACTTTTTTAGCGCAGGCCCACATGTCTCTCTCATATATTGGATTATGTGGAGGCGTCTGCACCAAATCCAAATTAACACCATCTTTATCTGACTTCCCGAGCACGCCTGTGGACATGTACGTACCGTTTTCCTTCCTAAGACAAACTTTGTACGGAAGCCGTTTTACTAACTCCGCAGTTTGGGTGTTTGTTAAAGTTTTCTGTGTAGCCATGATTCCAAATCCGCGATAGAACTAATTATTACAGTGTGATTCATTGATTTATTTTTTTTTAAATTCGTTGATAAGCTTGAAAGTTTAGCACGTCGTTTAAAATGAACGTAAGCGTGCGGACTGATATTAAATGAAACTTAACGTTATATATCTCTGGCGTGTCGGTAACACAGGCTAGTTTAACAAAAACTAGTCCGGTGTTGGACTAAAACGGGTTATGAGAGGAGTTTTAATGTTAGCCTGTGTGAAGTTAGCTCGGCATCATCGTCATGTTTAAGTCGTTAAAATCAGCTGTAATAATTAATCACTGTTGATGTTTATGACCACACGCGTGCGCCTTAAATGTGTATTTATTTATGTAAAACGCGTTCCTTTTTTTTTTTTAAGCTAGTTTAGCGTTTGTTCCGTGCCATAAAAGCCAGGCTCGCGCTGCGACCTGTTCTAGAAGCCTCACGAGCTCTGTCCCTCCACCGAGCGCGAGCGAGCAGGTTGTCTCGTGCTGGCATTTTGCTGCGCTCGTGCTGAATGGGGATAGGATGGCTGCTACTGTTACCCCAGATATTTGGATGCTAGTCGTTTAAAGCTAGTGCGTTTATTTCTACCTCCGCCAACTGCGGACAATGAGATCATCCATGTTTGTTTGTTTGTTTGTCCAAAAAAAAAAAAGTTGTCAACAGATTTTGAATGCATTTTATTTTAAGGGGTGAAATTGTGCTCAGAAATGTGTTGGTAGCTGCAGATTCTGAATGATTTTCTCCATTTAAAAAAAAAATTTTTTTTAGTATCATGAAAAAATAGTACCAGACATTTGGAATACACAAACCCAGGCGGGGACAACACGTGTAAACACAACTATGTGCAGCTGGCATCAGATACAGGAGATTAAAATCTTTTAGATGTGGGTCTGGTGTTCACGTAATGCACAGTCAGAATGTTTGAATTGATTTCAGTGATCCAGATTCTATGTTAATAAAAGCCATGTTTTTGTTGATAATTCCCAGCCCTCTGATGATAATAAACACATGATTTCAGAGGACGGCGGTAGGAATCTGCAGTATCTAATATAGCTTTTTGCAGATTAAAGTCATATTGTAGTCGTGGTAGCGTTTTGCCCCTTGGGCAATAATGCAAGAAGTGATGGTAAATTTCCCATTACGGTCATGATAAGTGTTTCCTGATTGTACCGGTTTTACCCGTGGCGGTGTCAATGGAGGCGTGTCCTCTCTCGCTAAGTATGCATAGTGACATTTTTTGTTTGTTTTTCTTGTTAATTTATTCGTCGCCACAACTGAGTTTTGTGTTTCGGATTGTTGTGACAGGACCAGATCCAAAAATGTGTTTGATTTGTGTCACATTTGAAAGACTTAACATCTGGTTTCCTCTCCTACTACCAGCTGATCTGAGCTCTGCCAGAAGATGGATACCAAAGACGACTCCAAGAGCCGTTCTGTCAGCGTCCTGACCTGGGAGCAGGTGAGCCGGCTGGACGAAGTCCTGACCGAGGTGGTTCCCGTCCACGGCAGAGGGAACTTCCCCACGTTAGAGGTGCGGCTGAAGGACATCGTGGCACGCGTGCGCTCCAGCCTAGAGCTGAGCGGCATCAAAGTGAAGGACATCCGTCTGAACGGATCCACGGCCAGCCACGTGCTGGTGCAGGACATCGGCTGGAGCTACAAGGATCTGGACGTCATCTTCAGGGTGGACCTACCACACGAGGCCGAGTTCCGGCTCACTAAGGACGTGGTGCTGGGGACTCTGTTGGACTTCCTGCCCGAGGGGGTAAACAAAGAGAAAATCACCCCCATGACTCTGAAAGAGGCGTACGTGCAGAAGCTGGTGAAGGTCAACACGGAGCAGGATCGCTGGAGCCTCATCTCGCTCTCCAACAACAACGGTCGCAACGTGGAGCTGAAGTTTGTGGACTCAATACGCAGGCAGTTTGAGTTCAGCGTGGACTCCTTTCAGATCGTGCTGGACTCCATGCTGGCCTACTACGAGCTGGCGGAGACGCCCATGTCGCAGGCCTTCCACCCCACGGTGAGCGGGGAGAGCGTGTACGGCGACTTTGGCATGGCGCTGAGCCACCTGAGGAACAAGCTCATCGCCACCAAGAGGCCGGAGGAGATACGGGGCGGCGGCCTCCTGAAATACTGCAACCTGCTGGTGCGCGACTTCCGCCCTGCCAGTGAGGAGGAGTTCAAAGCCCTGGAGAGGTACATGTGTTCACGCTTCTTCATCGACTTCCCCGACATCGGCGAGCAGCAGCGCAAGATGGAGGCCTACCTCCAGAGCCACTTCATCGGCGAGGAGAAGAGCAAGTATGACTACCTCATGATCCTGCGGCGCGTGGTCAACGAGAGCACGGTGTGCCTCATGGGCCACGAGCGGCGGCAGACGCTCCACCTCATCTCGCTGATCGCCTTCCGGGTGCTGGCGGAGCAGAACGCCATCCCCGACGCCTCCTGCGTCACCTGCTACTACCAGCCAGCGCCATATGTGCGCGACCACAACTTCAGCAACTACTACGTGGCCAATCAGAACATTCCAACATGGCTGCCATGTAACTGACGGCATGAGCGGGTTTGAAGGATGTGTACGGGATGTGGCTGCTGCTGCTTTACAGGAGAGGAGGAATTCAAAATAACACCCCCTATCACCACCCCCCACCCCCTAAAAAATTTATAATCATGGCAATAAATGTCGCTCTGAAGACACAATTATATTTAAGTGGACAAGAGTTTTGCTTTTGGGAATCCTTCCTCATTCCTTATCGACAGTCTGAGTGACATTTTTAAGTGTTCCAGTTTTTGTTTTTTTTTCCTTCATGTTTGGTTGTTTCCTGCTTATCAACCTCTTTTCTTAATGGAGGTGTATACTGTGCCTTAACATCCAGGTTTAACCCCCTCTTTCCCCCCCAATATTATGAGTATGGGCTGTTTTTTGAAATAAGAGAAAAAAGAATGTTGCAGCCTTAAATTTGGCTTCTTTGCGTGATTAAATAAAAGAAAAGTAAGAAAAAAAAGCAGAAAATGTTAAAAAATAGTGTTAACGGGGAAGGGGCATTTAAAAAAAAGGGTGGTTGTCGACAAAAAAGTATTGTTCACTGGGGAGGGATGAAAGGTGGTGCACTAAGGTTCACGTCAGAATCCAAAGGGAGGCTAGTACAGTCGATTTCTTTTAATTTGACCTCTCGGACATTTCTGCTCTCCCTAATTTGCTATCAGCGCCTGAGACGTGTTAAAAAAAAGTGTATTTTTATTTTCCACTGTGAATTTCAGTGTAGGTTTAACTCTTTCCCCTCCTCCCACTCCACAGCCAGATTTATCCCTGTAGTTTGGTGACGTCTGGCTCGGGGGAGTGGAGATCTGCACTGAGAGGCCTCGGACAGACGGGCTCCTGCGTGTCTGAGGAGCTTCTGCTCCCTGTGTTTTAAGCGTCCTCCTCCGGTGACCTCCAGACGTCTGGTTCACATGGGAGGTGTTCGGACCGGACTGGACCCGGCCCCTGTCGTGAGCACGCAGCTTTGGCCTTTCGTTGCCTGGAGCGAAGGGCTGGCCGGTGGTCCCTTCCCTTAAAAGGAGCAGCACATGGTGGGGCCCGTCGGGTCGCCCCCTCGCCACCATTGCGGGCTCGGCCGGCGGCCGCAGCTCTGTAACGAGATCCTCCTCCGAAAGCCGCTCAGCGAGTGCTTCTCAAACTTACGGGTGCTCTATAATTATCCCGTTCCTTTTTTTTTCCTGGGGGAGTTGCCGCAGGAGCAGTGGCTCTGTGGATGGGCGTGTAGCAACCCCCGCCACCTTACATGTGTGGGAGCAGCCCTGCCCTCTGTTCACATAGCGTTTCACCCCTTTTGTGGTCATGTGAGGACAGACTCCAGCGGCCAGTATGCTCAGAGTAACCCTTGCTGGGAGGACGGCATGTCCCTTCATGCTCCGATTTTGAACCATCCCGGATGTTACGACCCCCCTCCCCACCTCCCTTGAGGTGTCCCACCAGATCTGACTTTCTATTCGCAGTCAGATCTATTATTAGTTGTGAATTCTGAATGCTGGCGGTGTGGCATTACGAGCCGTGACGTCGCATCCAGATTTGAGACGCGTCTCTCCGATGTCTTATGTAAGCGGCAGCTGCTGTTCCTGTCCCCCCTCCCTCACCCGAAGCCCGTCTTCCCCTCCTCTCTGTCTTGCTGCTGCTGCTCATGTTTATACCAGATAACCAGGAACTTATCTTATTTGGCCTGCCCCCAACTCGGGGCCGGTTGTAGAGCTGCTGGAGGAAGGTCGGCTCGGCCTACCCTGCAGGTCGCGCCCATGGGGTCAGGGCATGCTCTGCTGGGACATGACTTTTTAACAACAAGTGAGGTGCCGCACTGGTTTGCTCCGGACCAAAGTCGTTTGTGTTTTGTTTTTTACAACCAGCAACCGAAGCGTTCAAGTGCCTTTTTGACTTTTGTGGCGAGTGATTAAGGTTTTTAAAGTTTTATTTTAAAAAAGGTGATCAGGAGGGAAAAGGGTTAGGTTTTGTGTTTGTTCTTCAGCCCCTTTAAATCATGTGAAACTTGGTAGATGATGTCTGTTTGTTTGGAGGGGGAAAAAAATTGGTTTGAATTTTTTGAGTTTTTGGTGTTTTAGTTCCCTTTTTACCAAGTTTTTGGTTTTTTTCCATACTTTCCCTTGTCACCCGTCTGTCTCATCATTCCTCTCTCATCCTTTTCATTTTATTCCCCTTCTTTAATTTTTTTTTGGACACACCCGCCGTCTTGACTCCTGCGTCTGTTTGGTTCATACTTTCTAAACATGAACTGCATCATCGTTGACTGTTCCTGGTTAGCAACCTAGCTAAAGAAATCGCAGATGGCTTTGTCCTCATTCATACCAAAGCAATACCTGAAGTGCCCTGAAGAACCATACTGTGGATCAGTATCTGGAGCCCCCCCACCCCACCCCCCAGCAGAGACCCCCAAACTAACAGAAGCACTTTAAAGGCCTTGTTTATCTCCAAACGCAGCCACCCGAGAGGCATGTAAATAAGCTAACGTGGTCGAAGGCTGGGGGGAAGCGATCCGGTTCTCAGGGACATCCTGTCTTTTTGAGAGCTCTGTTTTGACCCTTTTTTAAAAAAAAATTTGGGAGGGTAAATCTGTTTAATCCACCCTCGACTTGGAGATATCGCTTCCCGACTCTCACCTTTCTCATCTCTGGATTAGTTGTACGTAACCGAGGAGTGGATATTGGGAGAGAAGTAGCATGCTAGCCGTAGCCGTTTGCTCTGCAGCCCTATCTTTACTCAGTGGATGGTCTAGTTTAGCGATAACGCTCAGCGTTAGCGGCTGGATGTACAATCCGACCTTTGGGGTTGCGGCCCCCCGAGCAGCACTGGGGACCAGCAGCTGAGGGCCGGCGAGCCGCTCCTCGGGTTTCCTGTTGGCGTTGTCAAAGCGCCCTGAAATGTTTGAGCCTGACCGTCCTTCACTGTGAGGGCGGGGGCGATCCGATCGTGTTCTCCCTCAGGAGGATGTTTGTTTGTGAACTTTTTGTGAAGGACAATGTAGAAAAAAGGATGAAGTGTACTACCTTTTAATTTTCTGCCCACTCATTTTTTCCTCTGCTGTGAACTCGTCAGTGTTATGGATCCTGTGGCTTTGACTCATCTGACCTTTGGTACCCACTAACCCCCCCCTCGTCGGGCCTTTGTGTGTCAGTACAGCGTGTTTTATTCACACCTGTAGATGTATTATTTGCTGGAGGTGATGCAGAGCGAAGATTTGGATTCTATATTTAGTGATTCTACTTGTCTGAAGTACAAGTCTTACATCACAGGGATGTGATGGAGGGGCTCCTCCCAACCCCCCCCTCCCCCACCCGGAGGGCCCCTCCAGTTTCTATGTGAAGAATTATTTTGCAGCAGATTAGTGTTTACATGAACACGTGGAGGTGTGTGTGCTCGTGCATGTGTGTATGAAGGGATGCCTGTGGCTATAAAGGTAAAAAAAAAAAAGTGGGGAAAAATATTTGTGGCACTATATATTTACATATTTTGTTGAAATAGTTGATGCAGAAGAGCTTTTTTGTCAGCTTCGTGGTTGTCACAATGGGTTTGATGGTTACAACCACTATACTATTTCATTTTTCAGCACTTTTACCTCACTTGAGTTTTTCCTTTTGAATGGAAATGTACATGTACATCAGGAAAATGTGTTTGAAGAGGAAATAATGAATAAAGAGTATTAAATGCAGCGTTTGTTTGGGATGTTTCTGTCAAAGTCAAACCGCATCTTAGATTTCAAACACGAGACGACAAGTATTTAATGTTTAAAATGTGCTTTGATGAAACGACTTTAGAAAAAACAACAGAACATGAGAATAAAGAGAATTTAGGAGAACCCACACATTGAGAAGCTTTATACTAAAAGGAAACTGAAATACCGACATCTTAAGGGGAATAAAAGTTACAGTGAACAGATCTTATTTGTGTTGAAATGCATCTCTGGAAGTTTTAACTGAAAGCAACACCAAATGTTGGAGAAAGAAAATACTTCTGGTGAAATGACGACTAAACCACCATCAGATGTCGATGCCTTTCGTTCTGATAAAAACACCCCAGGGGGCTCAGTTTCATTTAGGCTTCGGTAATTTATTTTGAGCGATAACAACCAGCATTTTGTTCCTCGTTCACTTTTAATCATTACCTTTATTTAAACAAGACGATGGAACAAAAAAAACAAAAACGGTTTCATTAGTGTGTCGGCAGTAATCCGCCTCCTGATGGACCGGTGTGATCGCCAGGTGATGTCACGATCCCCTCTAGAATGGAGCCTAGAGGTGGTGTCATCCTACATCTAAGTCCATCTCTTACCCCCCTCACCCCCTTTTCGTCGTCATGGTTTCACCCCAACATGTTTTCCATCTCCATCACCGATGGAAGTGGTCGGCGGCGGCGATCGGCCGCTCGGCGTCCTGCGCTTTAAATCCCGCTCTGACCTGACTGCAGTGGAAAACGTTGTGGTCCTTCCAGGGTTTTTATTGGGTAATGAAAGGCTTGTCGTTTCGTTTGTGAACGCGGCACTTCAGGAGCGCTTCAGAACGTTTCAGCCCGCCACCCTTCGTCCTTGGCGTCCATTTACATCTCCACAACCGACAAGTTCAGGCCGCAAACAGACGGCGTTTGTGTTTCTGCTAATTATTCCTCATTTCTCTGTGTGGTTGGGTCTTTGTTAAACTAAACTGCAGTGTGTGTGTGTGTGTGTGTGTGTGTGTGTAAGCTTGCGTGTGCCAATGAATGCAGATGCTCATTGTCTTTGTCATTTTCCACATATCCAGGAAGCGCCTCCGGACCAGAACCTGTAGCTGCCATTCATAAAACAAACGCACCCGTCGGGGGAATGAGTCACCGTGGAGACGATGGCCTCTTTTTTCCATCCGTGTTCTGATTCTGCTTTACAGTCGGAATCGACCCCAACCATTTCGTCCACGCCCCCCCCCCCCCCCCACCTCCGACGCTGTGGTTTGTGGTTTCATGTGACGAAGCTGCATGAATCATAACTTCTTACCTTCCTCTCCTGCAGAGAGAAGCAAATAAAGTCTTTCTCCCTCTTTCAGGACACCTGAACGGACCTGAAAACAATTTTTTTCTTTTTTTTTCTTTAGCTTGCAAATCAACAGCTGGCCTCTCGGGGCTTCTTCCCAGCCGGACATGTTTTTCATGAAACCAGAAGGCCTCTTTTTCTCCATCAGTCGCGTTTGGTTTGCATCGGCCAGCGGTCGTCTCGCTTTGTTAGACAACATTTTGTCTGATGGTTTGAATCGTGAGTTTAATCTGACCTGGAGGCAAAACCGATAAGAAGAAAAGGAAAAACAAATTGACAGAGACACAAAGAAGTGATGTCACAGAGAAACTTGAATTTGAATTGTAATTTGCAGAATTGTAAAAGAAAAAAACAAACAAAAATTATGCTATTTAAGAAAGAATGATTTGGGTCTGACTTTGACAAGTTTTGGAGATGCAAACAAACAACAAACAGGTGATGACATCATCACATTCTGCACATTGATGCATGATTTCATCCATCAATCCGTTCTTGTACTGCGATGAGTTGTCATGGATGTAAATGAATAAATGTTCAGCAGGCTTTGAAGTCACACACACACAAACACACACACACACACACACACACACACACACGCTAATGCATGAGTCGAGAGCCCAGGCCCAACTCCTTTCAGCTCAGTTCGATGCCTCCTCTGCAACATGTGACATTAAATCACGTCTTTTTCATTTCATAAATTGAATTTCAAATGTAAATGAAGTGACTTCAGTCGTCTCTGGCTGCAAACCATAAATCTCTCGGGTTCAAAAAGTCATGTTTCTGGAATCCGTCTTGCGAGACTCGATCACATGGCTTGGATTGACTTCTCTTTCATCCCATCCCTTGTGCATTAGTTATTTTTCGACCTCTTTTTCATCTTTGCATCCTTTCTTCTTTATATTCTTTCTCTTCAGATGATTTTAAAGTTTCTCTCACTAACTGAACAGACTAACTCCGCTCTTATCGCTCCTGCAGATATTTTTTTACAGCGGGTTGTTTTAGGGGTTTTTTTCTAAGTACTCGTATCAAACAGTTTTGCCACTGCATGAATGGAAAAACCTTTTTTGAGGTTTCTAATCTAGTTGAGATAATCCACAGAACGCAGATACCAGTTCTGGAAACAGATGCAACAAATACAGATTTAATCTGAATAAACAGTGAAATCTTTCATTGCTCTTTCTAAAGTTTGCAAAGACTGCGAGTTTTCCCGTCGGCTGCTGGTAAAGAAGCAGTCGAGCCACTGAAATGCACCTGCTGTATCGTATTTACTGAAGTATTTTGTGTGTGTGTGTGTGTGTGTGTGTGTGTGTGTGTGTGTGTGTGTGTGTGTGTGTGTGTGTGTGTGTGTGTGTGTGTGTGTGTGTGTGTGTGTGCATATTGTGTTCCTCACAAGTGGGAAGTGAGACTTGGATACACACCACTTCCTGGTCGACTTACTGGTTTCTCGCATTTCCAACGGGATTATTTTCTTCCTGCTTGGCCTGATTTTAGAGAGAATCTTTACCCTCGCTGCAGCCACACATCGCATGTGGTTCAACACGGTCCTGTCTGACAGATGTTAAAAACTGGCTCCCTCCAACTCCCTCCAGCTCCACTCAGAGGGATCAGATGTCGTTTACCAAGAACATTCACACAATGTCCTCTGGAGCTGGGTTCCCCTCTCCCTGAGTTACATTCTTATTTATACGCTCGTCTTCGGATCCTCTCGCCCTGGAAACAGACACCTAGAACCGGTACAGACGAGGTTTAAACAGCTGTTCCGGGATAGTCAGCACCAACATTTCACATTGGCCCAGGATCGGGTCGCTGATAGACTAACCTCTTCCCGGTTGCAGCCTGACACCCTCTGGCAGAGCCCTGGTAGTCATTCGGGCGTCAAGCCGTTGGAGTCTGGGGTCCCACAAATCTGCAGCAAACCGCCCGAGGAAATGAGGCATGTTAGCCGGGGGGCCTCGCTCTAATCCCTCCTGTAATCCAACGTGAGCGTTCTCTTCTAGAGTTCTGATTGTTCTGATTGTTAAGCTGACATTTAAGCCATTCACGTTTTTTCTAATCGCTCCTGGGGATCGTTTCCATCCGACGTTGTTTTGTTGGCAATTGTAGTCAAAAACGTGAAAATGTATTTGATGAAATCGACCCGAGACAAACTGATTTAGATTTGGAGCTGGATCCGGGTGCTGATGGGAAATCTGGTTCACTTTTCCAGTGTTTTCAACCCACTGTGAGGGCGGCTAATGCTCTAGTGGCTATTACAGTACACATGGTGTAGTGCATGTATGTTGTACACATACACAATGATACGTTTCTTTGTACTCAGAAGGGTTGTATTGTTGTCAGCTTCTCTCAGTCTACGTTTAGCATCTCGTTTCCTGAGTTTCTGAGGTCTCTGTGACAAAGTTTCAGCCTCAGCAAAACAACACAAGTCCACTTAACACACACACACACACACACACACACACACACACACACACACACACACACACACACACACACACACACACACACACACACACACACATACACACACACAAACAACACTAGAGCGGGTCAAACAATGCAGGATTTCTGGAAAAATTCTGATTCAGGTCCGCAGGGGAGAAACAATGGAGTGTTATCACAGTGGGACACAAAAGGCCCCACATAGTTAAAATTTGTCATGTTTTCACGCTTCTATGCTTTTATTTTGGAAATCCTACCAATCCCTCTCTGTATGAGGTCTACATCCTGTATTTTCAAGTCCAAACTGCTATGTAGGCTTAACCCAGAAGCTTTTCTTGGCCTGTCTTTGGTATTTCATCCGTTTGTATGGAAATGGTGGGTTTGAATATTTGCTTTAGAGTTATTCAGATTATTCTGGCAGAGATATTTTGATTTTCTGCCTTTTTGGTTTTCCTGGTCAGGAACAGTCAGGCTTCACTTTATTTCTCCTGCTATTCCACCATTCACACCTTTAATTCTCGCTATCTGGGCCATCTATTGGGTTCAGCTGTTGTCGTGAGCCGGTCACAACAATCCACTGGCACAGAGACCGAACTTTATTAGCCTTTGTTAGCCGATTGGTACGCTGCCATCTTTTATATAACTATTTCTATTCCTCTAGTTTTCCCAAGCTTTTCTGCACACACCCCATTCACACCACCTTTATAGTCTTTATCAGCATCATCAGCCACCACCACCAGCATCTGGACTCCAACAGGATTATACATTTAACCTTATGTGCCAAAGACTAGCTGATACCAAAGACTTTCTGGCACTAAAGGCTTTTTTGCACCAAAGAATTTCTGACAGAGAAGACTTTCAGCTGTCTTCCTGTTTCTACTTTGGCTGATGTCTCTGAGGATCTGAAGATGTTCTAACTCTGTTCCAGTGAACACAACTATTTCCAGTAAGCAAACTTAATTTTTCAGATTTTGGCGAGAGAAAATGACAGCAAAATGAATATTTTTAAAAAGCTTTTCAGACATGATGGTGAGCGCACGTTTGGTCTCTGAAAGATTAATAAAAAGCTGATTGTCCAGAAGCTTAATAAGAGGAAGCAGCAGTTTCTCAACACCCACTGCTAACAAGGTTAGTCATTATCAGAGTGGATTGTGTTCCATCTATTCATGCATGCATATCAATTTATTTCTTTGTTGGTGCATATTTGCGGATTGTGGGAGGAACCCAGAGAAATTGCAATCCACAAACTGCACAGACAAGCCCAGGGGGAATCATTGCTGTGATGCGACAGCGCTACCCACTGTGACCCGATTGGTGTTCCACCCGTAGCTAAACGGAGCTGATTTTTTGTGGCATTTCAGTGTTGAAAAATGCTTTCATTTTGGCTCTTGCCTGTTTGAGCCTCAAAGTGTGGGGACCTCAGGGTTTGGGGCGGATTAATTAAGACTTGGCTTGAGGCTGATGTGCTGTATATCCCTGAGAATCCTCATCAGCATCCATGCGGGTGATCCAAGAGTAATGAGCAGTGATAATGGCAGCATCTGTTTTCTGGATCATCGTTTTGCTGATATGTCGGGGAGCGTGTCGGCCGAGCCGCTGACTCATGTCTGACTCAGCTCAGCTGCTGTAACGTCGTTTCGGTCAAACAAGCTTCGAAAAAGCAATCATCATTGTTTAAGTTGACGATTTTAAGTTAAAAACCCAAGAGAAGTTTTTTAGTATGGTGATAAGTCGTCGTCATGGAGATGGAGGAGGTTTAGGAGTGTCCTGAAGTTTATTTTCTTCTCCTGTGAGTTAGATTGCTAACTAACTTTTTTGAAACTTCTGGGATTGGGTTGTAAAACTGTCACACATTTCTTAATCAGAAGTCAAAAACGGAGAACAATCCTCTCTCAGCTGTTGGCTGCATATCATTTCAATAATTTCCATTCTTATTAAAACATTCATTGAACTCTTTGTTCCCCATAGATCTATTAGATTTTTTTTGTTTCTCCACTTCACGGTTTTCCTTTCATTTGCCACCCAGTCAGACGGAACTTTGTTAATCATATTACTTCATGCAAGGTTGTGATCAGAGAACATGGATCATTTAATCCACCTCAACTAAAGGTTGTATTCTCAGCGTTTTGTTTGTGTTCAACTGTAAAACACGTGAAAATTTCAATAAATCCATGTAACTTAGATTAAAATCCGTGTCTAATGAGGAAAATAATAGTTCAACTGCTTTACTTTGATCTTTTATGGAAAAAAACAACAAGAAAATTGATTGTAATTTGGTTTCATTTCTTGTGCAGCTTGGAAGGCTTTGATTCAAATCTAGAATTCAAAACACGTGTTTTCAGTTCCAGTCTTTAATCCACCTGTCAAATAATTTGAACGACTCTCCTCACCTTAACCTGACCTCTGTTGACCTTTCCTGACCCAAGAAACAGCCTCAAACCAAAACCAGTTGGACAGAGGCGTCCAAAAAACTTGCTCAAGTTCATTTAGATGTAATATTTACTTTCCGTGTCACATCACACGACCCTTATACAAGGATTTAAAAGCCGCCATCATAACAAGGATCCATCACAGCCCTGTTCCCCATTAGAACCTTCAAACGTTCCCTTCTGGACTTTGACCTGCAAAGGAAACAAATGTTGAAAAAAAAAAAAGAAAACGAGTGAGAAGTGGAGCAGCTCGTGTAAACGGTCCACACGTCTCAGGAACCAGGCAAGCTGTGCAAACACCGGTGCCACTTTCCCCCAGAGGAGCGCCATTTATAGGAGGAGGTCAAGGTCCCGAGAAACAGGTGATGGGTGGGTGGACGACATGTGGCTGAAACAGAGAAAGAGAGAGAGAGAGAGAAGACTTTTTCTCATGAATGTTTCAACGCACCACTGGTTTGAGTTATTTTTTTGGAGACATGTAAATTTATGTAAAAGTTCCACCAACTTCCTGCAGATCCTGAGCCAAGCATGATGGGACGAGGAACATACATGTGCGCTGCATCCTGCACAAATCTATTTATGTCGTTTAAACTAAACAGCGTGAGATTGGCTCTGTGCTTTAATGTCTTCTGGCGTGCTGTTTCCATTAGCCTCGTTTCATATACATCCGCCTGAGCGCCGTCCAGGACTCTTCTTCGAACAGGACGTTCCCCACAGGCTGATACCGCACAGATGTGTTAATGTCCTTCAACATTTTAATCTCCTTACTCTCAACGAGGTTATTACAAGGTTCACTCAGAAACAGATTTTGATGACATGTGTTTGGAGACGTCAGGAATGAGTCAGTGAACAATCAGTAAACGTTTGGTGGAGATCGAGGACCGTCATCTGGAAGGAGATCCTCAACAAATGCAGGAACAGAGCAGCTAGGGGTTACCTGTGAGGAGGTTTTTCTGTGTTGCATTATGGGACTATTAGACAAGAAGTGTAAATACTTAAACATAGAGTTGCATGTGCTTTTATTTGCAGGATCTTCATGTTTTTCCCAGGTGGAGTAGGACTCCTGCTGGGTAAACTGAGCTGTTTGGACCCACTGAAAATGGAATAAGTTGTTTAACTGAGAAATTAAATTACACGGTCGTCAAGTCCTTGACTTTTGGAATAATGTCCTGGACTTATCTTAAAGTCCATCAATTAGCCAGATTATCTTGTTTCACCTTTGGGCTGAAGCTCACTTCATCTGTTTCCTTGACTTTTGTGACCACCCACTCTGAGCTGACAGAGCTCCAGAGGTTTGAGAGATCGTCACGCTGACAGTTCCTGCAGCGTTCAGCCAGTCTGTAATTCATAATAACGGCGGTTTGTCCAAAAACCACTGGAAATTTACAGAATTTAAAGCAGAGACAAGTTAGTCTGACTCAGCTTTTATTATTAGTCACTTTAAATGAAGCATTTCTATTCTTTGCAAGGTTTTTTTTTTTAATCAGTGTATTTAGTTTTTAGCCACACTGAGTTTTACTATTGACTCATCTCTTTTTAAGGCACATTTATCAATGAGTTAATTACATCTTCTGAATAAACCTGTACATTTTGATTATGTAGTACAAAATCTGTCTATGGACGGCACAGTGGCGCAGTGGGTAGCGCTGTCTTTGTGTGCACCTCGGTGCACTGGCGTCGTGCCAGGAGTGTCCCCCGCCTCACGCCCTATGTCAGCTGAGTTAGGCTCCAGCTCCCTGTGACCCGCTGAGGAGGATGAAGCGGTAGAAAATGAATGAATGAATGAAAAATCTGTCTATGACACAGCCTTCAGAGACACCAACCCAAAGAGGACCTCACTTTTAATCAGGCGAGTACATGCTCAGCTCGAGGCCCGGCCAACATATCTGAACAGTGATATAAGAGGAGTCAGCCGATGATGCAGAATCGCTGATAACAGCAGAGAACAATCAGAGATGTTCTCCGTGAAGTGTTGATCCATGATGAAATATCGTCTCCACATGTTTCTGTTCATCGTTCTTGGGTCGTCTGGGTTCCATGAAGCTGTGAGGTGAAGTTTCAGAGATGATGCATGCAGATTTTAACTGCGAAAGGGTGGGTTGCCGTGAAATTTGGTCAAGGTCTCCAGACGATTAATCCTATCGTTGTTTACTCAGGTTGAGATTTGTGGTTCACTGTGAAATATTCGAACAATTTGATAACAGAAAAATTTCTATGCATGAATTCAAGGTCAGAGGGTATTAATTCTACCTGCTTTAAATGGACATTTTTGTTGTTTTCATGTGTTTGTCTTGCAAAAAATTAATCAGTTAAAAGCAGGGCTTTGAACCGGCTCATGGAACGAAAACAAAAAACTTTTGGTAAACGAAACCGAAAACTTTATATTTTTTAATGTTCCAGAACAGAATCGGAACAGAAAATAATTGTAAACCGGTTAATACCGGGTTTTTTTCGTTCTTGAAAAAAATATTTGACCTCATGTTTCACTTCCTGTCATTCACTGGACGCGGGACGAGAGCAGAGAGAAGTAGCGGCTATCAGCAGCAGTTAAGAAAAGGGAAGTCTCCCAGTCACTATTTAATCATAACAGGTAAACACTGCAGTGTGTCAGTCTAAAAATGTATGATTTAGACATTAACTCATTGTCTGCAGTCATCTGCCAGCGCTTTGTAGCAATATTGAGCTATGGGAGAAGCACAATGAAGATCTGTTGTTCAGCAATAAATGACATGGTGGAAGTTATTCTTGTCTTATTTCATGTAGTGTCTAAGTAGGTGGCATAAGCCTTAATACAGTGATATAACTGTCATAAAGCAGAGGTGTAGTGCTGTTGTACTGTTTACTGTAGGATAGGGATATATCTATAATTATAGTCTATAGTAGATTAACTAATTGCTTTAGTTGCCAATTTAAAAGTCCTTAAGTTACCGTATTTTGTGCACCATTCGGCTCATTGTAGAAAGAGACGCAGTCTAAATGACGGAGTTTATTTCTGTACTTTAACCGGACACACGGCACACATTATTGTCTGGTACATGGTTGCTAACGGAAGCAAAAAAGTGACTGTGGTTGGACTGTGTTGTACTATGTTTTTAAATTTCAAAAAATAAACCGACATTATTTTTTAAATATGTTTTTATTTCTTTATTTTTTGATAAATCTGTACTAAATCCTTGAAGTCCTCATCTTCGGTCTGCATTGAATATCTTGGTAGTTTCACTATCGCTGACCGTCTGGTTTCCGGGTGTCTGTCCGGTCATGATGTTGGCTTTAGACAAACATCGGACAAATTTCGAAGCAGACACGTTGGTCCAGGATCCACAATCCACCACATATTGTGGGGGTGTAACTCGCTTGGCCCTGCCCCCCAGTCCTGGTAAACGTGTGTTGGTGTGGTGTGGGCGTGCATGGAGTCACAGATCAAGAGAGATGGGGAAGCGTGAAAAAAGCCCCCCGGTCTCTTTACGTGAACCGGAACAACCGGAACTGATAGTCTGGAGTTTACGTGTTGCGTCATAAGCGTGTCTCTTCGCTGACGTCATTGTCGGGGGTCTTTAGCCAAACAAATGTGGTTAACAGCACACCTGCGGTACAGTACCGGCATATCCCCTATACCGGTACCTAGCGGAGGTGTGCCGGACGTGGCCTCGCGTCATGTTCTCTAATTGGTTCATCGCTGCCGGCGTACGTAGTGACGTAATACATCCTATGACGGCGGACAATGGTCGATCTGGCGGAGTGCTGACTAAAATTACACAAAAACATTTTTACAGATTTTTTGAACTCAGTGTACACATAAGACGCTTCATGTTAAAAGGCGCAGTGTTGAAATTTTAAGGCTTTTAAGCGATCTAATTGTGCGCAAAATACGGCACCTACATATTTATATTTACAAGGTACGTTATTAACCGGTTCAGGAACTTTATTTTTTTGTTCTAACCGGTTCAGGAACGTCAGTTTATGGGTGGAACGCAAAACCGGGCACGTTATAATTCCGTTTCTGTTCGGAACGAAACGATTGGCAAAAAATTCTGGTTCAAAGCCCTGTTTAAAAGGCTAAATATAAGAAAACTGACCATTCATTTTCTGTCATTTTCATTTTCTGAATTCCTTAATGCCTGTCATTAGAAGTGTATAGTATAGCAGATTTTCACTGTTTGCACAAAAGGGTTGCTTTGCGTCAAAATTTTGACGATTGACTCCCATTAATACCACATATTTTTCATATACTCTAATCATATCTATTATATATATTTATATTGTGTATGTCTATGACATGTATCACTGTATACAATTTATGTTCCAAAATAAAAGGGCCCAACCAGCAAAGTACTGTATGACATAAAAATCTGGGCTCTGTGTGACGTCATATGTGTGGAGGCTCCAGGTTTACCGAAGCCATTTGCAAAGAGGACCGTTTTCAACTAAGTCCAAGCCAGTCATGAGGAAGACAAGGAAGTGGACCTTCAAGGAAACGGGAGGCATATTGTGCTCGAATCCGAAAAGAGTGTGGAGTGTGCACAATATGGAGGACATGCATGTAAGAAACATGTCAAAATGGTCTGTCTTGCCTTAAATCTTACTGAACATTCACACATGACAAAACACACAAGCACATGCACACACATGTGCTCACACACACACATACACATACACACACACACACACACGGAACAAAACATACCATCAACGAACGGCATACAAACATGAACATTGTTCTTTTTTGTTAAGTTGACAATGTAAAGACAATGTAAAATTAATGTCCATGTGAAGGTCTTATATTTTATTATGTACTCCACTTTCGTGGGTTATAAGTCTTGCTGGGGCCAATCCCAGCAGATTTCCACGTCATTCTCCGGACATTTAGACCAACCAACCGATTGAAAAAAATTGTGGAGACCCCACCGGATCAAATGTTTTTAGACGAACTAGAAAAAATATTTTCAACCGACAAAAAATTTTTAGACCGACCCAGCGAAAACAAATTTTTTGGACCGCCTAAAAAAACTTTTTGATTTTCGGCTGACCGATTGACCAACCGTAAAAAAATTTTTTAGACCGACTACTATAGCTCTTTTTTAGACCAACTAAAAAAACTTGTTTTAGACCTTCTAAAAAAATACATTTTTGATCGGTTTTTTCAGACTGACTAAAAAAATTTTTTTTGACCGATGAAAAATTTGGTCCGGTTGAATGATAGGTCTCATCAAATTTTTTCAGTCAATTGGTCGGTCCAAAAAAACTTTAAAAAAATTCTTTTTTTGTTGGTGTAAAAACATTTGTTTTTTAGTTGGTCTAAAAAGATTTTGCTCCAGTTGGTCTGTCACAAAAAATATTGTCGTTTGATTAGAAACAATTTTTTTAGTTGGTCTAAAAAAATAGTTTTTTAGTCAATTAAAAAAAGTTTTTCTTTAGTTGGTCTAAAAAGATTTTGTTCCTAAAAAATTTTTTTCAATCGGTTGGTTGGTCTAAATAAATTTTTTTTTTGGTCAGTCTAAAAAATTTTTTTTTAGTCTCTCAAAAAAATTTTTTTTTCAGTCAGTCTAAAACACTTTTTTCATTTTGTCCAAAAAAAATGTTTTAGTCACTCTGAAAAAAGTTTTATTTAGTTGGTCTAAAACATTTATTTTGTAGTTGGTCTAAACAATTTTTTTCCATTGGTTTGTTGGTCTAAAAAACTAGGTTTTTTTGGTCAGTCGGAAAAAATTTTTAGTTTGTTGTTCCAAAAGAATTTTCGATTTGTCTAACAAAAATGTTTTCGTCTGTGTGGAAAAAAAATCATTTGGTCGGTCGGTCTAAAATTTTTTCGACCAACCGAAAAAATTTTTTTAGTGTTGATCGACGGGTCAAACAAAATTATTTTTGTTGAACGACGGGTCAAAGCAAATTGTTTTTGGTTGGCGGGTCAATGAAAAATTGTTTTTCGTTGACCAGTGGATCAATCATTCTTTTATTTTTGTTGACCGGCAGGTCAAATAAAGGTATTTTTGGTTGACCAGCAGGCCAAATTAAATAATTTTTTTGGTTATCAGCGGGTCAATAAATCTTTTTTTTCGTTGCCCAATGGATCAATCATTTTCTTTATTTTTGTTGACTGGCTGGTCAATAAAAAGGTATTTTTGGTTGTGCAACGGCTCACATAAAATGATTTGTTTGGTTGCCTACGGGTCACTAAAAGGTATTTTTCGTTGACTGGTGGGTCAAATAAATACATGTTTTTGGTGACCGGCGGGTCAATAATTTTTTTTTTTTGTTGACTGGCGGGTCAATGAATTTTTCTTTTTTGTTGACCAGCGGATCAATAATTTTTTTTATTTTTGATGATCAGGGGTCCACATAAAGGTATTTTTGGTTATCCGACGGGTCAAATGTAATCATTTCCTTGGTTATTGGCAGGTCATTAAAAAAAAATTTTGTTGACCGAAAATGAATGAAAAATTTTTTTTTTCGATAACTGGCGGATCAATAATTTTTTCTATTTTTGTTGACCGGCGGTTCAAATAAAGGTATTTTTGGTTGACCGGCAGGTCAAATAAAATGATTTCTGTGGGTACCGGCGGATCAATAAATTATTGTATTTCTATTGACCGGTAGGTCAATAAAATGTATTTTTGGTTGACCGGCGGATCAAATTACAAATTTTTTGTGGTTGTGGGCGGGTTATTAAAATTTGTTTTTTTTGTTGACCTGCGGGTCAATAAAAAAATTTTTTTCAATACCTGGTGGATCAATAACTTTTTTTATTTTTATTGACCGGTGGTTCAAATAAATGTATTTTTGGTTGACCGGTGGGTCAAATAAAATGATTTGTGTGGGTACTGGCGGGTCAATAACTTTTTTTTGTCCGATGACCTGCGGAGCAATAATTTATTGTATTTCTATTGACCGGCAGGTCAATAAAATGTATTTTTGGTTGACCGGCAGCTCAAATAAAAGTATTTCTTTGGTTATTGGCGGGTCATCAAAATTTTTTTTTTTGTTGACCGGCAGGTCAATAAAATATAGTTTTGGTTGACCGGCAGCTCAAATAAAAGCATTTTTGTGGTTATCGGCGGGTCATCAAAAATTTTTTTTTTTTTGACTGGCGGATCAATAACTTTTTTTATTTTTATTGACCGGTGGTTCAAATAAAGCTATTTTTGGTTGACTGGCGTCTGAAATAAAATGATTTGTGTGGGTACCGGCAGGTCAATAACGTTTTTTTTTCGTTGACCCGCGGATCAATAACTTATTGTATTTCTATTGACCGGCAGGTCAATAAAATATAGTTTTGGTTGAGCGGCAGGTCAAATTGAATAATTTTTGTGGTTATAGGCGGGTCATCAAAATTTTTTTTTTTGTTGACCTGCGGGTCAAGAAAAATTTTTTTTTGGTTGACTGGCGGATCAATAACTTTTTTTATTTTTATTGACAGGTGGTTCAAATTAAGCTATTTTTGGTTGACCGGCCTGTGAAATAAAATGATTTGTGTGGGTACCGGCGGGTCAATAAGTTTTTTTTGTCCGTTGACCCGAGGAGCAATAATTTATTGTATTTCTATTGACCGGCAGGTCAATAAAATGTATTTTTGGTTGACCGGCAGCTCAAATAAAAGCATTTCTTTGGTTATCGGCGGGTCATCAAAATTTTTCTTTGTTGACAGGTCAAGAAAAAAATTTTTTTGGTTGACTGGCGGATCAATAACTTTTTATTTTATTGACCGGTGGTTCAAATAAAGCTATTTTTGGTTGACCGGCGTGTGAAATAAAATGATTTGTGTGGGTACCAGCAGGTCAATAACTTTTTTTTGTTCGTTGACCCGCGGATCAATAATTTATTGTATTTCTATTGACCGGCAGGTCAAATAAAAGCATTTTTGTGGTTATCGGCGGGTCATCAAAAAATATTTTTTTGTTGACCCGCGGGTCAAGAAAAAAATTTTTTTGGTTAACTGGCGGATCAATAAGTTTTTTTATTTTTATTGACTGGTGGTTCAAATAAATGTATTTTTGGTTGACCGGCGTGTGAAATAAAATGATTTGTGTGGGTACCGGCAGGTCAATAACGTTTTTTGTCCTTTGACCCGCGGATCAATAATTTATTGTATTTCTATTGACCGGCAGGTCAATAAAATATAGTTTTGGTTGAGCGGCGGGTCAAATTGAATAATTTTTGTGGTTATCGGCGGGTCATCAAAAAAATGTTTTTTTGTTGACCCGCGGGTCAAAAAAAATTTTTTTTTTTTTGACTGGCGGATCAATAACTTTTTTTATTTTATTGACCGGTGGTTCAAATAAAGCTATTTTTGGTTGACCGGCGTGTGAAATAAAATGATTTGTGTGGGTACCGGCAGGTCAATAACGTTTTTTGTCCGTTGACCCGCGGATCATTAATATATTGTACTTCTATTGACCGGCAGGTCAATAAAATGTAGTTTTGGTTGAGCGGCGGGTCAAATTGAATAATTTTTGCGGTTATTGGCGGGTCATCAAAAAAATGTTTTTTTGTTGACCCGCGGGTCAAGAAAAAATTTTTTTTGGTCAACTGGCGGATCAATAATTTTTTTTATTTTTATTGACCGGTGGTTCAAATAAAGCTATTTTTGGTTGACCGGCGTGTGAAATAAAATGATTTGTGTGGGTACCGGCAGGTCAATAACGTTTTTTGTCCGTTGACCCGCGGATCAATAATTTATTGTATTTCTATTGACCGGTAGGTCAATAAAATATAGTTTTGGTTGACCGGCAGCTCAAATAAAAGTATTTATGTGGTTATCGGCGGGTCATCAAAATTTTTTTTTTTGTTGACCCGCGGGTCAAGAAAAAATTTTTTTTGGTTGAATGGCGGATCAATAACTTTTTTTATTTTTATTGACCGGTGGTTCAAATACAGCTATTTTTTGTTGACCGGCGTGTGAAATAAAATGATTTGTGTGGGTACCGGCAGGTCAATAACGTTTTTTGTCCGTTGACCCGCGGATCATTAATATATTGTATTTCTATTGACCGGCAGGTCAATCAAATATAGTTTTGGTTGAGCGGCGGGTCAAATTGAATAATTTTTGTGGTTATTGGCGGGTCATCAAAAAAATGTTTTTTTGTTGACCCGCGGGTCAAGAAAAAATTTTTTTTGGTTGAATGGCGGATCAATAACTTTTTTTATTTTTATTGACCGGTGGTTCAAATAAAGCTATTTTTGGTTGACCGGCGTGTGAAATAAAATGATTTGTGTGGGTACCAGCAGGTCAATAACTTTTTTTTGTTCGTTGACCCGCGGATCAATAATTTATTGTATTTCTATTGACCGGCAGGTCAATAAAATGTATTTTTGGTTGACCGGCAGCTCAAATAAAAGCATTTTTGTGGTTATTGGCGGGTCATCAAAAATTTTTTTTTTGTTGACCCGCGGGTCAAGAAAAAATTTTTTTTGGTTGACTGGCGGATCAATAACTTTTTTTATTTTTATTGACCGGTGGTTCAAATAAAGCTATTTTTTGTTGACCGGCGTGTGAAATAAAATGATTTGTGTGGGTACCGGCAGGTCAATAACGTTTTTTGTCCGTTGACCCGCGGATCAATAATTTATTGTATTTCTATCGACCGGCAGGTCAATAAAATATAGTTTTGGTTGAGCGGCGGGTCAAATTGAATAATTTTTGTGGTTATCGGCGGGTCATCAAAAAATTTTTTTTTGTTGACCCGCGGGTCAAGAAAAAATTTTTTTTGGTTGACTGGCGGATCAATAACTTTTTTTATTTTTATTGACCGGTGGTTCAAATAAAGCTATTTTTGGTTGACCGGCGTGTGAAATGAAATGATTTGTGTGGGTACCGGCAGGTCAATAACGTTTTTTGTCCGTTGACCCGCGGATCAATAATTTATTGTATTTCTATTGACCGGCAGGTCAATAAAATATAGTTTTGGTTTAGCGGCGTGTCAAATTGAATAATTTTTGTGGTTATCGGCGGGTCATCAAAATTTTTTTTGTTGACCCGCGGGTCAAGAAAAAATTTTTTTTTTTTGACTGGCGGATGTATAACTTTTTTTATTTTATTGACCGGTGGTTCAAATAAAGCTATTTTTGGTTGACCGGCGTGTGAAATAAAATGATTTGTGTGGGTACCGGCAGGTCAATAACGTTTTTTGTCCGTTGATCCGCGGATCATTAATATATTGTATTTCTATTGACCGGCAGGTCAATCAAATATAGTTTTGGTTGAGCGGCGGGTCAAATTGAATAATTTTTGTGGTTATTGGCGGGTCATCAAAAAAATGTTTTTTTGTTGACCCGCGGGTCAAGAAAAAATTTTTTTTGGTTGAATGGCGGATCAATAACTTTTTTTATTTTTATTGACCGGTGGTTCAAATAAAGCTATTTTTGGTTGACCGGCGTGTGAAATAAAATGATTTGTGTGGGTACCAGCAGGTCAATAACTTTTTTTTGTTCGTTGACCCGCGGATCAATAATTTATTGTATTTCTATTGACCGGCACGTCAATAAAATGTATTTTTGGTTGACCGGCAGCTCAAATAAAAGCATTTTTGTGGTTATTGGCGGGTCATCAAAAATTTTTTTTTTGTTGACCCGCGGGTCAAGAAAAATTTTTTTTTGGTTGACTGGCGGATCAATAACTTTTTTTATTTTTATTGACCGGTGGTTCAAATAAAGCTATTTTTGGTTGACCGGCGTGGGAAATAAAATGATTTGTGTGGGTACCAGCAGGTCAATAACTTTTTTTTGTTCGTTGACCCGCGGATCAATAATTTATTGTATTTCTATTGACCGGCAGGTCAATAAAATATAGTTCTGGTTGAGCGGCGGGTCAAATTCAATAATTTTTGCGGTTATCGGCGGGTCATCAAAAAAATTTTTTTTTGTTGACTGGCGGATCAATAACTTTTTTTATTTTTATTGACCGGTGGTTCAAATAAAGCTATTTTTGGTTGACCGGCGTGTGAAATAAAATGATTTGTGTGGGTACCAGCAGGTCAATAACTTTTTTTTGTTCGTTGACCCGCGGATCAATAATTTATTGTATTTCTATTGACCGGCAGGTCAATAAAATATAGTTTTGGTTGAGCGGCGGGTCAAATTGAATAATTTTTGTGGTTATCGGCGGGTCATCAAAAAAATGTTTTTTTGTTGACCCGCGGGTCAAGAAAAAATATTTTTTGGTTGAATGGCGGATCAATAACTTTTTTTATTTTTATTGACCGGTGGTTCAAATAAAGCTATTTTTTGTTGACCGGCGTGTGAAATAAAATGATTTGTGTGGGTACCGGTAGGTCAATAACGTTTTTTGTCCGTTGACCCGCGGATCAATAATTTATTGTATTTCTATTGACCGGCAGGTCAATAAAATATAGTTTTGGTTGAGCGGCGGGTCAAATTCAATAATTTTTGTGGTTATCGGCGGGTCATCAAAAAAATGTTTTTTTGTTGACCCGCGGGTCAAGAAAAAATTTTTTTTGGTTGACTGGCGGATCAATAACTTCTTTTTCTTTTTATTGACCGGTGGTTCAAATAAAGCTATTTTTTGTTGACCGGCGTGTGAAATGAAATGATTTGTGTGGGTACCGGCAGGTCAATAACGTTTTTTGTCCGTTGACCCGCGGATCAATAATTTATTGTATTTCTATTGACCGGCAGGTCAATAAAATATAGTTTTGGTTGAGCGGCGGGTCAAATTGAATAATTTTTGTGGTTATCAGGGGGTCATCAAAAATTTTTTTTTTGTTGACCCGCGGGTCAAGAAAAAATTTTTTTTGGTTAACTGGCGGATCAATAATTTTTTTTATTTTTATTGACCGGTGGTTCAAATAAAGCTATTTTTGGTTGACCGGCGTGTGAAATAAAATGATTTGTGTGGGTACCGGCAGGTCAATAACGTTTTTTGTCCGTTGACCCGCGGATCAATAATTTATTGTATTTCTATTGACCGGTAGGTCAATAAAATATAGTTTTGGTTGACCGGCAGCTCAAATAAAAGTATTTTTGTGGTTATCGGCGGGTCATCAAAATTTTTTTTTTGTCAAGAAAAAATTTTTTTTGGTTGACTGGCGGATAAATAACTTTTTTTATTTTTATTGACCGGTGGTTCAAATAAAGCTATTTTTTGTTGACCGGCGTGTGAAATAAAATGATTTGTGTGGGTAAAAAATTTTTTTTGGTTGACTGGCGGATCAATAACTTTTTTTATTTTTATTGACCGGTGGTTCAAATAAAGCTATTTTTGGTTGACCGGCGTGTGAAATAAAATGATTTGTGTGGGTACCGGCAGGTCAATAACGTTTTTTGTCCGTTGACCCGCGGATCAATAATTTATTGTATTTCTATTGACCGGCAGGTCAATAAAATATAGTTCTGGTTGAGCGGCGGGTCAAATTCAATAATTTTTGCAGTTATCGGCGGGTCATCAAAAAAAATTTTTTTTGTTGACTGGCGGATCAATAACTTTATTTTTATTGACCGGTGGTTCAAATAAAGCTATTTTTGGTTGACCGGCGTGTGAAATAAAATGATTTGTGTGGGTACCAGCAGGTCAATAACTTTTTTTTGTTCGTTGACCCGCGGATCAATAATTTATTGTATTTCTATTGACCGGCAGGTCAATAAAATATAGTTTTGGTTGAGCGGCGGGTCAAATTGAATAATTTTTGTGGTTATCGGCGGGTCATCAAAAAAATGTTTTTTTGTTGACCCGCGGGTCAAGAAAAAATATTTTTTGGTTGAATGGCGGATCAATAACTTTTTTTATTTTTATTGACCGGTGGTTCAAATAAAGCTATTTTTTGTTGACCAGCGTGTGAAATAAAATGATTTGTGTGGGTACCGGTAGGTCAATAACGTTTTTTGTCCGTTGACCCGCGGATCAATAATTTATTGTATTTCTATTGACCGGCAGGTCAATAAAATATAGTTTTGGTTGAGCGGCGGGTCAAATTGAATAATTTTTGTGGTTATCAGGGGGTCATCAAAAAATTTTTTTTTGTTGACCCGCGGGTCAAGAAAAAATTTTTTTTGGTTAACTGGCGGATCAATAATTTTTTTTATTTTTATTGACCGGTGGTTCAAATAAAGCTATTTTTGGTTGACCGGCGTGTGAAATAAAATGATTTGTGTGGGTACCGGCAGGTCAATAACGTTTTTTGTCCGTTGACCCGCGGATCAATAAATTATTGTATTTCTATTGACCGGTAGGTCAATAAAATATAGTTTTGGTTGACCGGCAGCTCAAATAAAAGTATTTTTGTGGTTATCGGCGGGTCATCAAAATTTTTTTTTTGTTGACCCGCGGGTCAAGAAAAAATTTTTTTTGGTTGACTGGCGGATAAATAACTTTTTTTATTTTTATTGACCGGTGGTTCAAATAAAGCTATTTTTTGTTGACCGGCGTGTGAAATAAAATGATTTGTGTGGGTACCGGCAGGTCAATAACGTTTTTTGTCCGTTGACCCGCGGTTCAATAATTTATTGTATTTCTATTGACCGGCAGGTCAATAAAATATAGTTTTGGTTGACCGGCAGCTCAAACAAAAGTATTTGTTTGGTTATCGGCGGGTCATCAAAATTTTCTGTTTTGTTGACCCGCGGGTCAAGAAAAAATTTTTTTTGGTTGACTGGCGGATCAATAACTTTTTTTATTTTTATTGACCGGTGGTTCAAATAAAGCTATTTTTGGTTGACCGGCGTGTGAAATAAAATGATTTGTGTGGGTACCGGCAGGTCAATAACGTTTTTTGTCCGTTGACCCGCGGATCAATAATTTATTGTATTTCTATTGACCGGCAGGTCAATAAAATATAGTTCTGGTTGAGCGGCGGGTCAAATTCAATAATTTTTGCGGTTATCGGCGGGTCATCAAAAAAATTTTTTTTTGTTGACTGGCGGATCAATAACTTTTTTTATTTTTATTGACCGGTGGTTCAAATAAAGCTATTTTTGGTTGACCGGCGTGTGAAATAAAATGATTTGTGTGGGTACCAGCAGGTCAATAACTTTTTTTTGTTTGTTGACCCGCGGATCAATAATTTATTGTATTTCTATTGACCGGCAGGTCAATAAAATATAGTTTTGGTTGAGCGGCGGGTCAAATTGAATAATTTTTGTGGTTATCGGCGGGTCATCAAAAAAATGTTTTTTTGTTGACCCGCGGGTCAAGAAAAAATATTTTTTGGTTGAATGGCGGATCAATAACTTTTTTTATTTTTATTGACCGGTGGTTCAAATAAAGCTATTTTTTGTTGACCAGCGTGTGAAATAAAATGATTTGTGTGGGTACCGGTAGGTCAATAACGTTTTTTGTGCGTTGACCCGCGGATCAATAATTTATTGTATTTCTATTGACCGGCAGGTCAATAAAATATAGTTTTGGTTGAGCGGCGGGTCAAATTCAATAATTTTTGTGATTATCGGCGGGTCATCAAAAAAATGTTTTTTTGTTGACCCGCGGGTCAAGAAAAAATTTTTTTTGGTTGACTGGCGGATCAATAACTTTTTTTATTTTTATTGACCGGTGGTTCAAATAAAGCTATTTTTGGTTGACCGGCGTGTGAAATAAAATGATTTGTGTGGGTACCGGCAGGTCAATAACGTTTTTTGTCCGTTGACCCGCGGATCAATAATTTATTGTATTTCTATTGACCGGCAGGTCAATAAAATATAGTTCTGGTTGAGCGGCGGGTCAAATTCAATAATTTTTGCGGTTATCGGCGGGTCATCAAAAAAATTTTTTTTTGTTGACTGGCGGATCAATAACTTTTTTTATTTTTATTGACCGGTGGTTCAAATAAAGCTATTTTTGGTTGACCGGCGTGTGAAATAAAATGATTTGTGTGGGTACCAGCAGGTCAATAACTTTTTTTTGTTCGTTGACCCGCGGATCAATAATTTATTGTATTTCTATTGACCGGCAGGTCAATAAAATATAGTTTTGGTTGAGCGGCGGGTCAAATTGAATAATTTTTGTGGTTATCGGCGGGTCATCAAAAAATTGTTTTTTTGTTGACCCGCGGGTCAAGAAAAAATATTTTTTGGTTGAATGGCGGATCAATAACTTTTTTTATTTTTATTGACCGGTGGTTCAAATAAAGCTATTTTTTGTTGACCAGCGTGTGAAATAAAATGATTTGTGTGGGTACCGGTAGGTCAATAACGTTTTTTGTCCGTTGACCCGCGGATCAATAATTTATTGTATTTCTATTGACCGGCAGGTCAATAAAATATAGTTTTGGTTGAGCGGCGGGTCAAATTGAATAATTTTTGTGGTTATCAGGGGGTCATCAAAAAATTATTTTTTGTTGACCCGCGGGTCAAGAAAAAATTTTTTTTGGTTAACTGGCGGATCAATAATTTTTTTTATTTTTATTGACCGGTGGTTCAAATAAAGCTATTTTTGGTTGACCGGCGTGTGAAATAAAATGATTTGTGTGGGTACCGGCAGGTCAATAACGTTTTTTGTCCGTTGACCCGCGGATCAATAAATTATTGTATTTCTATTGACCGGTAGGTCAATAAAATATAGTTTTGGTTGACCGGCAGCTCAAATAAAAGTATTTTTGTGGTTATCGGCGGGTCATCAAAATTTTTTTTTTGTTGACCCGCGGGTCAAGAAAAAATTTTTTTTGGTTAACTGGCGGATCAATAATTTTTTTTATTTTTATTGACCGGTGGTTCAAATAAAGCTATTTTTTGTTGACCGGCGTGTGAAATAAAATGATTTGTTTGGGTACCGGCAGGTCAATAACGTTTTTTGTCCGTTGACCCGCGGTTCAATAATTTATTGTATTTCTATTGACCGGCAGGTCAATAAAATATAGTTTTGGTTGACCGGCAGCTCAAACAAAAGTATTTGTTTGGTTATCGGCGGGTCATCAAAATTTTCTGTTTTGTTGACCCGCGGGTCAAGAAAAAATTTTTTTTGGTTGACTGGCGGATCAATAACTTTTTTTATTTTTATTGACCGGTGGTTCAAATAAAGCTATTTTTGGTTGACCGGCGTGTGAAATAAAATGATTTGTGTGGGTACCGGAGGGTCAATAACGTTTTTTGTCCGTTGACTCGCGGATAAATAATTTATTGTATTTCTATTGACCGGGAGGTCAATAAAATATAGTTCTGGTTGAGCGGCGGGTCAAATTCAATAATTTTTGCGGTTATCGGCGGGTCATCAAAAAAATTTTTTTTTGTTGACCCGCGGGTCAAGAAAACATTTTTTTTGGTTGACTGGCGGATCAATAACTTTTTTTATTTTTATTGACCAGTGGTTCAAATAAAGCTATTTTTGGTTGACCGGCGTGTGAAATAAAATGATTTGTGTTGGTACCAGCAGGTCAATAACTTTTTTTTGTTCGTTGACCCGCGGATCAATAATTTATTGTATTTCTATTGACCGGCAGGTCAATAAAATATAGTTTTGGTTGAGCGGCGGGTCAAATTGAATAATTTTTGTGGTTATCGGCGGGTCATCAAAAAAATATTTTTTGGATGAATGGCGGATCAATAACCTTTTTTATTTTTATTGACCGGTGGTTCAAATAAAGCTATTTTTTGTTGACCGGCGTGTGAAATAAAATGATTTGTGTGGGTACCGGCAGGTCAATAACGTTTTTTGTCCGTTGACCCGCGGATCAATAATTTATTGTATTTCTATTGACCGGCAGGTCAATAAAATATAGTTTTGGTTGACCGGCAGCTCAAACAAAAGTATTTGTCTGGTTATCGGCGGGTCATCAAAATTTTTTTTTGTTGACCCGCGGGTCAAGAAAAAATTTTTTTTTTTTGACTGGCGGATGAATAACTTTTTTTATTTTATTGACCGGTGGTTCAAATAAAGCTATTTTTGGTTGACCGGCGTGTGAAATAAAATGATTTGTGTGGGTACCGGCAGGTCAATAACGTTTTTTGTCCGTTGACCCGCGGATCATTAATATATTGTATTTCTATTGACCGGCAGGTCAATCAAATATAGTTTTGGTTGAACGGCGGGTCAAATTGAATAATTTTTGTGGTTATGGGCGGGTCATCAAAATTTTTTTTTGTTGACCCGCGGGTCAAGAAAAAATTTTTTTTTTTTGACTGGCGGATGAATAACTTTTTTTATTTTATTGACCGGTGGTTCAAATAAAGCTATTTTTGGTTGACCGGCGTGTGAAATAAAATGATTTGTGTGGGTACCGGCAGGTCAATAACGTTTTTTGTCCGTTGACCCACGGATCAATAATTTATTGTATTTCTATCGACCGGTAGGTCAATAAAATATAGTTTTGGTTGACCGGCAGCTCAAATAAAAGTATTTTTGTGGTTATCGGGGGGTCATCAAAAAATTTTTTTTTGTTGACCCGCGGGTCAAGAAAAAATTTTTTTTGGTCAACTGGCGGATCAATAACTTTTTTTATTTTTATTGACTGGTGGTTCAAATAAATGTATTTTTGGTTGACCGGCGTGTGAAATAAAATGATTTGTGTGGGTACCGGCAGGTCAATAACGTTTTTTGTCCTTTGACCCGCGGATCAATAATTTATTGTATTTCTATTGACCGGCAGGTCAATAAAATATAGTTTTGGTTGAGCGGCGGGTCAAATTGAATAATTTTTGTGGTTATCGGCGGGTCATCAAAAAAATGTTTTTTTGTTGACCCGCGGGTCAAGAAAAAAATTTTTTTGGTTGAATGGCGGATCAATAACTTTTTTTATTTTTATTGACCGGTGGTTCAAATAAAGCTATTTTTTGTTGACCGGCATGTGAAATAAAATGATTTGTGTGGGTACCGGCAGGTCAATAACGTTTTTTGTCCGTTGACCCGCGGATCAATAATTTATTGTATTTCTATTGACCGGCAGCTCAAATAAAAGTATTTTTGTGGTTATCGGCGGGTCATCAAAAATTTTTTTTTTGTTGACCCGCGGGTCAAGAAAAAATTTTTTTTGGTTGACTGGCGGATCAATAACTTTTTTTATTTTTATTGACTGGTGGTTCAAATAAATGTATTTTTGGTTGACCGGCGTGTGAAATAAAATGATTTGTGTGGGTACCGGCAGGTCAATAACGTTTTTTGTCCTTTGACCCGCGGATCAATAATTTATTGTATTTCTATTGACCGGCAGGTCAATAAAATATAGTTTTGGTTGAGCGGCGGGTCAAATTGAATAATTTTTGTGGTTATCGGCGGGTCATCAAAAAAATGTTTTTTTGTTGACCCGCGGGTCAAGAAAAAAATTTTTTTGGTTGAATGGCGGATCAATAACTTTTTTTATTTTTATTGACCGGTGGTTCAAATAAAGCTATTTTTTGTTGACCGGCATGTGAAATAAAATGATTTGTGTGGGTACCGGCAGGTCAATAACGTTTTTTGTCCGTTGACCCGCGGATCAATAATTTATTGTATTTCTATTGACCGGCAGGTCAATAAAATATAGTTTTGGTTGAGCGGCGGGTCAAATTCAATAATTTTTGTGGTTATCGGCGGGTCATCAAAAATTTTTTTTTTGTTGACCCGCGGGTCAAGAAAAAATTTTTTTTGGTTGACTGGCGGATCAATAACTTTTTTTATTTTTATTGACCGGTGGTTCAAATAAAGCTATTTTTGGTTGACCGGCGTGTGAAATAAAATGATTTGTGTGGGTACCAGCAGGTCAATAACTTTTTTTTGTTCGTTGACCCGCGGATCAATAATTTATTGTATTTCTATTGACCGGCAGGTCAATAAAATATAGTTTTGGTTGAGCGGCGGGTCAAATTGAATAATTTTTGTGGTTATCGGCGGGTTATCAAAAAATTTTTTTTTGTTGACCCGCGGGTCAAGAAAAAATTTTTTTTGGTTAACTGGCGGATCAATAATTTTTTTTATTTTTATTGACCGGTGGTTCAAATAAAGCTATTTTTGGTTGACCTGCGTGTGAAATAAAATGATTTGTGTGGGTACCGGCAGGTCAATAACGTTTTTTGTCCGTTGACCCGCGGATCAATAATTTATTGTATTTCTATTGACCGGTAGGTCAATAAAATATAGTTTTGGTTGACCGGCAGCTCAAATAAAAGTATTTTTGTGGTTATCGGCGGGTCATCAAAATTTTTTTTTTGTTGACCCGCGGGTCAAGAAAAATTTTTTTTTGGTTGACTGGCGGATCAATAACTTTTTTTATTTTTATTGACCGGTGGTTCAAATAAAGCTATTTTTTGTTGATCGGCGTGTGAAATGAAATGATTTGTGTGGGTACCGGCAGGTCAATAACGTTTTTTGTCCGTTGACCCGCGGATCAATAATTTATTGTTTTTCTATTGACCGGCAGGTCAATAAAATATTGTTTTGGTTGAGCGGCGGGTCAAATTGAATAATTTTTGTGGTTATCGGGGGGTCATCAAAAAATTTATTTTTGTTGACCCGCGGGTCAAGAAAAAAATTTTTTTGGTTGACTGGCGGATCAATAACTTTTTTTATTTTTATTGACCGGTGGTTCAAATAAAGCTATTTTTTGTTGACCGGCGTGTGAAATGAAATGATTTGTGTGGGTACCGGCAGGTCAATAACGTTTTTTGTCCGTTGACCCGCGGTTCAATAATTTATTGTATTTCTATTGACCGGCAGGTCAATAAAATATAGTTTTGGTTGACCGGCAGCTCAAACAAAAGTATTTGTCTGGTTATCGGCGGGTCATCAAAATTTTCTGTTTTGTTGACCCGCGGGTCAAGAAAAAGTTTTTTTTGTTCGACTGGCGGATCAATAACTTTTTTTATTTTATTGACCGGTGGTTCAAATAAAGCTATTTTTGGTTGACCGGCGTGTGAAATAAAATGATTTGTGTGGGTACCGGCAGGTCAATAACGTTTTTTGTCCGTTGACCCGCGGATCATTAATATATTGTACTTCTATTGACCGGCAGGTCAATCAAATATAGCTTTGGTTGAGCGGCGGGTCAAATTGAATAATTTTTGTGGTTATTGGCGGGTCATCAAAAAAATGTTTTTTTGTTGACCCGCGGTCAAGAAAAATTTTTTTTGGTTGACTGGCGGATCAATAACTTTTTTTATTTTTATTGACCGGTGGTTCAAATAAAGCTATTTTTGGTTGACCGGCGTGTGAAATAAAATGATTTGTGTGGGTACCAGCAGGTCAATAACTTTTTTTTGTTCGTTGACCCGCGGATCAATAATTTATTGTATTTCTATTGACCGGCAGGTCAATAAAATATAGTTTTGGTTGAGCGGCGGGTCAAATTGAATAATTTTTGCGGTTATCGGCGGGTCATCAAAAAAATGTTTTTTTGTTGACCCGCGGGTCAAGAAAATATATGTTTTGGTTGGATGGCGGATCAATAACTTTTTTTATTTTTATTGACCGGTGGTTCAAATAAAGCTATTTTTTGTTGACCGGCGTGTGAAATAAAATGATTTGTGTGGGTACCGGTAGGTCAATAACGTTTTTTGTCCGTTGACCCGCGGATCAATAATTTATTGTATTTCTATTGACCGGCAGGTCAATAAAATATAGTTTTGGTTGAGCGGCCGGTCAAATTCAATAATTTTTGTGGTTATCGGCGGGTCATCAAAAAAATGTTTTTTTGTTGACCCGCGGGTCAAGAAAAAATTTTTTTTGGTTGACTGGCGGATCAATAACTTCTTTTTCTTTTTATTGACCGGTGGTTCAAATAAAGCTATTTTTTGTTGACCGGCGTTTGAAATGAAATGATTTGTGTGGGTACCGGCAGGTCAATAAAGTTTTTTGTCCGTTGACCCGCGGATCAATAATTTATTGTATTTCTATTGACCGGCAGGTCAATAAAATATAGTTTTGGTTGAGCGGCGGGTCAAATTGAATAATTTTTGTGGTTATCAGGGGGTCATCAAAAAAATTTTTTTTGTTGACCCGCGGGTCAAGAAAAAATTTTTTTTGGTTAACTGGCGGATCAATAATTTTTTTTATTTTTATTGACCGGTGGTTCAAATAAAGCTATTTTTGGTTGACCGGCGTGTGAAATAAAATGATTTGTGTGGGTACCGGCAGGTCAATAACCTTTTTTGTCCGTTGACCCGCGGATCAATAATTTATTGTATTTCTATTGACCGGTAGGTCAATAAAATATAGTTTTGGTTGACCGGCAGCTCAAATAAAAGTATTTTTGTGGTCATCGGCGGGTCATCAAAATTTTTTTTTTTGTTGACCCGCGGGTCAAGGAAAAATTTTTTTTGGTTGACTGGCGGATAAATAACTTTTTTTATTTTTATTGACCGGTGGTTCAAATAAAGCTATTTTTTGTTGACCGGCGTGTGAAATAAAATGATTTGTGTGGGTACCGGCAGGTCAATAACGTTTTTTGTCCGTTGACCCGCGGTTCAATAATTTATTGTATTTCTATTGACCGGCAGGTCAATAAAATATAGTTTTGGTTGACCGGCAGCTCAAACAAAAGTATTTGTTTGGTTATCGGCGGGTCATCAAAATTTTCTGTTTTGTTGACCCGCGGGTCAAGAAAAAATTTTTTTTGGTTGACTGGCGGATCAATAACTTTTTTTATTTTTATTGACCGGTGGTTCAAATAAAGCTATTTTTGGTTGACCGGCGTGTGAAATAAAATGATTTGTGTGGGTACCGGCAGGTCAATAACGTTTTTTGTCCGTTGACCCGCGGATCAATAATTTATTGTATTTCTATTGACCGGGAGGTCAATAAAATATAGTTCTGGTTGAGCGGCGGGTCAAATTCAATAATTTTTGCGGTTATCGGCGGGTCATCAAAAAAATTTTTTTTTGTTGACCCGCGGGTCAAGAAAAAATTTTTTTTGGTTGACTGGCGGATCAATAACTTTTTTTATTTTTATTGACCAGTGGTTCAAATAAAGCTATTTTTGGTTGACCGGCGTGTGAAATAAAATGATTTGTGTGGGTACCAGCAGGTCAATAACTTTTTTTTGTTCGTTGACCCGCGGATCAATAATTTATTGTATTTCTATTGACCGGCAGGTCAATAAAATATAGTTTTGGTTGAGCGGCGGGTCAAATTGAATAATTTTTGTGGTTATCGGCGGGTCATCAAAAAAATGTTTTTTTGTTGACCCGCGGGTCAAGAAAAAATATTTTTTGGTTGAATGGCGGATCAATAACCTTTTTTATTTTTATTGACCGGTGGTTCAAATAAAGCTATTTTTTGTTGACCGGCGTGTGAAATAAAATGATTTGTGTGGGTACCGGCAGGTCAATAACGTTTTTTGTCCGTTGACCCGCGGATCAATAATTTATTGTATTTCTATTGACCGGCAGGTCAATAAAATATAGTTTTGGTTGACCGGCAGCTCAAACAAAAGTATTTGTCTGGTTATCGGCGGGTCATCAAAATTTTTTTTTGTTGACCCGCGGGTCAAGAAAAATTTTTTTTTTTTTGACTGGCGGATGAATAACTTTTTTTATTTTATTGACCGGTGGTTCAAATAAAGCTATTTTTGGTTGACCGGCGTGTGAAATAAAATGATTTGTGTGGGTACCGGCAGGTCAATAACGTTTTTTGTCCGTTGACCCGCGGATCATTAATATATTGTATTTCTATTGACCGGCAGGTCAATCAAATATAGTTTTGGTTGAGCGGCGGGTCAAATTGAATAATTTTTGTGGTTATTGGCGGGTCATCAAAAAAATGTTTTTTTGTTGACCCGCGGGTCAAGAAAAAATTTTTTTTGGTTGAATGGCGGATCAATAACTTTTTTTATTTTTATTGACCGGTGGTTCAAATAAAGCTATTTTTGGTTGACCGGCGTGTGAAATAAAATGATTTGTGTGGGTACCAGCAGGTCAATAACTTTTTTTTGTTCGTTGACCCGCGGATCAATAATTTATTGTATTTCTATTGACCGGCAGGTCAATAAAATGTATTTTTGGTTGACCAGCAGCTCAAATAAAAGCATTTTTGTGGTTATCGGCGGGTCATCAAAAATTTTTTTTTTGTTGACCGGCGGGTCAAGAAAAATTTTTTTTTGGTTGACTGGCGGATCAATAACTTTTTTTATTTTTATTGACCGGTGGTTCAAATAAAGCTATTTTTGGTTGACCGGCGTGTGAAATAAAATGATTTGTGTGGGTACCGGCAGGTCAATAACTTTTTTTTGTTCGTTGACCCGCGGATCAATAATTTATTGTATTTCTATTGACCGGCAGGTCAATAAAATATAGTTCTGGTTGAGCGGCGGGTCAAATTGAATAATTTTTGCGGTTATCGGCGGGTCATCAAAAAAATTTTTTTTTGTTGACTGGCGGATCAATAACTTTTTTTATTTTTATTGACCGGTGGTTCAAATAAAGCTATTTTTGGTTGACCGGCGTGTGAAATGAAATGATTTGTGTGGGTACCGGCAGGTCAATAACGTTTTTTGTCCGTTGACCCGCGGATCAATAATTTATTGTATTTCTATTGACCGGCAGGTCAATAAAATATAGTTTTGGTTTAGCGGCGTGTCAAATTGAATAATTTTTGTGGTTATCGGCGGGTCATCAAAATTTTTTTTTGTTGACCCGCGGGTCAAGAAAAAATTTTTTTTTTTTGACTGGCGGATGAATAACTTTTTTTATTTTATTGACCGGTGGTTCAAATAAAGCTATTTTTGGTTGACCGGCGTGTGAAATAAAATGATTTGTGTGGGTACCGGCAGGTCAATAACGTTTTTTGTCCGTTGATCCGCGGATCATTAATATATTGTATTTCTATTGCCCGGCAGGTCAATCAAATATAGTTTTGGTTGAGCGGCGGGTCAAATTGAATAATTTTTGTGGTTATTGGCGGGTCATCAAAAAAATGTTTTTTTGTTGACCCGCGGGTCAAGAAAAATTTTTTTTTGGTTGACTGGCGGATCAATAACTTTTTTTATTTTTATTGACCGGTGGTTCAAATAAAGCTATTTTTGGTTGACCGGCGTGTGAAATAAAATGATTTGTGTGGGTACCAGCAGATCAATAACTTTTTTTTGTTCGTTGACCCGCGGATCAATAATTTATTGTATTTCTATTGACCGGCAGGTCAATAAAATATAGTTTTGGTTGAGCGGCGGGTCAAATTGAATAATTTTTGTGGTTATCGGCGGGTCATCAAAAAAATGTTTTTTTGTTGACCCGCGGGTCAAGAAAAAATATGTTTTGGTTGAATGGCGGATCAATAACTTTTTTTATTTTTATTGACCGGTGGTTCAAATAAAGCTATTTTTTGTTGACCGGCGTGTGAAATAAAATGATTTGTGTGGGTACCGGTAGGTCAATAACGTTTTTTGTCCGTTGACCCGCGGATCAATAATTTATTGTATTTCTATTGACCGGCAGGTCAATAAAATATAGTTTTGGTTGAGCGGCCGGTCAAATTCAATAATTTTTGTGGTTATCGGCGGGTCATCAAAAAAATGTTTTTTTGTTGACCCGCGGGTCAAGAAAAAATTTTTTTTGGTTGACTGGCGGATCAATAACTTCTTTTTCTTTTTATTGACCGGTGGTTCAAATAAAGCTATTTTTTGTTGACCGGCGTGTGAAATGAAATGATTTGTGTGGGTACCGGCAGGTCAATAACGTTTTTTGTCCGTTGACCCGCGGATCAATAATTTATTGTATTTCTATTGACCGGCAGGTCAATAAAATATAGTTTTGGTTGAGCGGCGGGTCAAATTGAATAATTTTTGTGGTTATCAGGGGGTCATCAAAAATTTTTTTTTTGTTGACCCGCGGGTCAAGAAAAAATTTTTTTTGGTTAACTGGCGGATCAATAATTTTTTTTATTTTTATTGACCGGTGGTTCAAATAAAGCTATTTTTGGTTGACCGGCGTGTGAAATAAAATGATTTGTGTGGGTACCGGCAGGTCAATAACGTTTTTTGTCCGTTGACCCGCGGATCAATAATTTATTGTATTTCTATTGACCGGTAGGTCAATAAAATATAGTTTTGGTTGACCGGCAGCTCAAATAAAAGTATTTTTGTGGTTATCGGCGGGTCATCAAAATTTTTTTTTTTGTTGACCCGCGGGTCAAGAAAAAATTTTTTTTGGTTGACTGGCGGATAAATAACTTTTTTTATTTTTATTGACCGGTGGTTCAAATAAAGCTATTTTTTGTTGACCGGCGTGTGAAATAAAATGATTTGTGTGGGTACCGGCAGGTCAATAACGTTTTTTGTCCGTTGACCCGCGGTTCAATAACTTATTGTATTTCTATTGACCGGCAGGTCAATAAAATATAGTTTTGGTTGACCGGCAGCTCAAACAAAAGTATTTGTTTGGTTATCGGCGGGTCATCAAAATTTTCTGTTTTGTTGACCCGCGGGTCAAGAAAAAATTTTTTTTGGTTGACTGGCGGATCAATAACTTTTTTTATTTTTATTGACCGGTGGTTCAAATAAAGCTATTTTTGGTTGACCGGCGTGTGAAATAAAATGATTTGTGTGGGTACCGGCAGGTCAATAACGTTTTTTGTCCGTTGACCCGCGGATCAATAATTTATTGTATTTCTATTGACCGGGAGGTCAATAAAATATAGTTCTGGTTGAGCGGCGGGTCAAATTCAATAATTTTTGCGGTTATCGGCGGGTCATCAAAAAAATTTTTTTTTGTTGACCCGCGGGTCAAGAAAAAATTTTTTTTGGTTGACTGGCGGATCAATAACTTTTTTTATGTTTATTGACCAGTGGTTCAAATAAAGCTATTTTTGGTTGACCGGCGTGTGAAATAAAATGATTTGTGTGGGTACCAGCAGGTCAATAACTTTTTTTTGTTCGTTGACCCGCGGATCAATAATTTATTGTATTTCTATTGACCGGCAGGTCAATAAAATATAGTTTTGGTTGAGCGGCGGGTCAAATTGAATAATTTTTGTGGTTATCGGCGGGTCATCAAAAAAATGTTTTTTTGTTGACCCGCGGGTCAATAAAAAATATTTTTTGGTTGAATGGCGGATCAATAACCTTTTTTATTTTTATTGACCGGTGGTTCAAATAAAGCTATTTTTTGCTGACCGGCGTGTGAAATAAAATGATTTGTGTGGGTACCGGCAGGTCAATAACGTTTTTTGTCCGTTGACCCGCGGATCAATAATTTATTGTATTTCTATTGACCGGCAGGTCAATAAAATATAGTTTTGGTTGAGCGGCGGGTCAAATTGAATAATTTTTGTGGTTATCAGGGGGTCATCAAAAATTTTTTTTTTGTTGACCCGCGGGTCAAGAAAAAATTTTTTTTGGTTGACTGGCGGATAAATAACTTTTTTTATTTTTATTGACCGGTGGTTCAAATAAAGCTATTTTTTGTTGACCGGCGTGTGAAATAAAATGATTTGTGTGGGTACCGGCAGGTCAATAACGTTTTTTGTCCGTTGACCCGCGGATCAATAATTTATTGTATTTCTATTGACCGGGAGGTCAATAAAATATAGTTCTGGTTGAGCGGCGGGTCAAATTCAATAATTTTTGCGGTTATCGGCGGGTCATCAAAAAAATTTTTTTTTGTTGACCCGCGGGTCAAGAAAAAATTTTTTTTGGTTGACTGGCGGATCAATAACTTTTTTTATGTTTATTGACCAGTGGTTCAAATAAAGCTATTTTTGGTTGACCGGCGTGTGAAATAAAATGATTTGTGTGGGTACCAGCAGGTCAATAACTTTTTTTTGTTCGTTGACCCGCGGATCAATAATTTATTGTATTTCTATTGACCGGCAGGTCAATAAAATATAGTTTTGGTTGAGCGGCGGGTCAAATTGAATAATTTTTGTGGTTATCGGCGGGTCATCAAAAAAATGTTTTTTTGTTGACCCGCGGGTCAATAAAAAATATTTTTTGGTTGAATGGCGGATCAATAACCTTTTTTATTTTTATTGACCGGTGGTTCAAATAAAGCTATTTTTTGCTGACCGGCGTGTGAAATAAAATGATTTGTGTGGGTACCGGCAGGTCAATAACGTTTTTTGTCCGTTGACCCGCGGATCAATAATTTATTGTATTTCTATTGACCGGCAGGTCAATAAAATATAGTTTTGGTTGAGCGGCGGGTCAAATTGAATAATTTTTGTGGTTATCAGGGGGTCATCAAAAATTTTTTTTTTGTTGACCCGCGGGTCAAGAAAAAATTTTTTTTGGTTGACTGGCGGATAAATAACTTTTTTTATTTTTATTGACCGGTGGTTCAAATAAAGCTATTTTTTGTTGACCGGCGTGTGAAATAAAATGATTTGTGTGGGTACCGGCAGGTCAATAACGTTTTTTGTCCGTTGACCCGCGGATCAATAATTTATTGTATTTCTATTGACCGGGAGGTCAATAAAATATAGTTCTGGTTGAGCGGCGGGTCAAATTCAATAATTTTTGCGGTTATCGGCGGGTCATCAAAAAAATTTTTTTTTGTTGACCCGCGGGTCAAGAAAAAATTTTTTTTGGTTGACTGGCGGATCAATAACTTTTTTTATGTTTATTGACCAGTGGTTCAAATAAAGCTATTTTTGGTTGACCGGCGTGTGAAATAAAATGATTTGTGTGGGTACCAGCAGGTCAATAACTTTTTTTTGTTCGTTGACCCGCGGATCAATAATTTATTGTATTTCTATTGACCGGCAGGTCAATAAAATATAGTTTTGGTTGAGCGGCGGGTCAAATTGAATAATTTTTGTGGTTATCGGCGGGTCATCAAAAAAATGTTTTTTTGTTGACCCGCGGGTCAATAAAAAATATTTTTTGGTTGAATGGCGGATCAATAACCTTTTTTATTTTTATTGACCGGTGGTTCAAATAAAGCTATTTTTTGCTGACCGGCGTGTGAAATAAAATGATTTGTGTGGGTACCGGCAGGTCAATAACGTTTTTTGTCCGTTGACCCGCGGATCAATAATTTATTGTATTTCTATTGACCGGCAGGTCAATAAAATATAGTTTTGGTTGAGCGGCGGGTCAAATTGAATAATTTTTGTGGTTATCAGGGGGTCATCAAAAATTTTTTTTTTGTTGACCCGCGGGTCAAGAAAAAATTTTTTTTGGTTGACTGGCGGATAAATAACTTTTTTTATTTTTATTGACCGGTGGTTCAAATAAAGCTATTTTTTGTTGACCGGCGTGTGAAATAAAATGATTTGTGTGGGTACCGGCAGGTCAATAACGTTTTTTGTCCGTTGACCCGCGGTTCAATAATTTATTGTATTTCTATTGACCGGCAGGTCAATAAAATATAGTTTTGGTTGACCGGCAGCTCAAACAAAAGTATTTGTTTGGTTATCGGCGGGTCATCAAAATTTTCTGTTTTGTTGACCCGCGGGTCAAGAAAAATTTTTTTTGGTTGACTGGCGGATCAATAACTTTTTTTATTTTTATTGACCGGTGGTTCAAATAAAGCTATTTTTGGTTGACCGGCGTGTGAAATAAAATGATTTGTGTGGGTACCGGCAGGTCAATAACGTTTTTTGTCCGTTGACCCGCGGATCAATAATTTATTGTATTTCTATTGACCGGGAGGTCAATAAAATATAGTTCTGGTTGAGCGGCGGGTCAAATTCAATAATTTTTGCGGTTATCGGCGGGTCATCAAAAAAATTTTTTTTTGTTGACCCGCGGGTCAAGAAAAAATTTTTTTTGGTTGACTGGCGGATCAATAACTTTTTTTATTTTTATTGACCAGTGGTTCAAATAAAGCTATTTTTGGTTGACCGGCGTGTGAAATAAAATGATTTGTGTGGGTACCAGCAGGTCAATAACTTTTTTTTGTTCGTTGACCCGCGGATCAATAATTTATTGTATTTCTATTGACCGGCAGGTCAATAAAATATAGTTTTGGTTGAGCGGCGGGTCAAATTGAATAATTTTTGTGGTTATCGGCGGGTCATCAAAAAAATGTTTTTTTGTTGACCCGCGGGTCAAGAAAAAATATTTTTTGGTTGAATGGCGGATCAATAACCTTTTTTATTTTTATTGACCGGTGGTTCAAATAAAGCTATTTTTTGTTGACCGGCGTGTGAAATAAAATGATTTGTGTGGGTACCGGCAGGTCAATAACGTTTTTTGTCCGTTGACCCGCGGATCAATAATTTATTGTATTTCTATTGACCGGCAGGTCAATAAAATATAGTTTTGGTTGACCGGCAGCTCAAACAAAAGTATTTGTCTGGTTATCGGCGGGTCATCAAAATTTTTTTTTGTTGACCCGCGGGTCAAGAAAAAATTTTTTTTTTTTGACTGGCGGATGAATAACTTTTTTTATTTTATTGACCGGTGGTTCAAATAAAGCTATTTTTGGTTGACCGGCGTGTGAAATAAAATGATTTGTGTGGGTACCGGCAGGTCAATAACGTTTTTTGTCCGTTGACCCGCGGATCATTAATATATTGTATTTCTATTGACCGGCAGGTCAATCAAATATAGTTTTGGTTGAGCGGCGGGTCAAATTGAATAATTTTTGTGGTTATTGGCGGGTCATCAAAAAAATGTTTTTTTGTTGACCCGCGGGTCAAGAAAAATTTTTTTTTGGTTGAATGGCGGATCAATAACTTTTTTTATTTTTATTGACCGGTGGTTCAAATAAAGCTATTTTTGGTTGACCGGCGTGTGAAATAAAATGATTTGTGTGGGTACCAGCAGGTCAATAACTTTTTTTTGTTCGTTGACCCGCGGATCAATAATTTATTGTATTTCTATTGACCTGCAGGTCAATAAAATGTATTTTTGGTTGACCAGCAGCTCAAATAAAAGCATTTTTGTGGTTATCGGCGGGTCATCAAAAATTTTTTTTTTTGTTGACCGGCGGGTCAAGAAAAATTTTTTTTTGGTTGACTGGCGGATCAATAACTTTTTTTATTTTTATTGACCGGTGGTTCAAATAAAGCTATTTTTGGTTGACCGGCGTGTGAAATAAAATGATTTGTGTGGGTACCAGCAGGTCAATAACTTTTTTTTGTTCGTTGACCCGCGGATCAATAATTTATTGTATTTCTATTGACCGGCAGGTCAATAAAATATAGTTCTGGTTGAGCGGCGGGTCAAATTCAATAATTTTTGCGGTTATCGGCGGGTCATCAAAAAAATTTTTTTTTGTTGACTGGCGGATCAATAACTTTTTTTATTTTTATTGACCGGTGGTTCAAATAAAGCTATTTTTGGTTGACCGGCGTGTGAAATGAAATGATTTGTGTGGGTACCGGCAGGTCAATAACGTTTTTTGTCCGTTGACCCGCGGATCAATAATTTATTGTATTTCTATTGACCGGCAGGTCAATAAAATATAGTTTTGGTTTAGCGGCGTGTCAAATTGAATAATTTTTGTGGTTATCGGCGGGTCATCAAAATTTTTTTTTGTTGACCCGCGGGTCAAGAAAAAATTTTTTTTCTTTGACTGGGGGATGAATAACTTTTTTTATTTTATTGACCGGTGGTTCAAATAAAGCTATTTTTGGTTGACCGGCGTGTGAAATAAAATGATTTGTGTGGGTACCGGCAGGTCAATAACGTTTATTGTCCGTTGATCCGCGGATCATTAATATATTGTATTTCTATTGCCCGGCAGGTCAATCAAACATAGTTTTGGTTGAGCGGCGGGTCAAATTGAATAATTTTTGTGGTTATTGGCGGGTCATCAAAAAAATGTTTTTTTGTTGACCCGCGGGTCAAGAAAAATTTTTTTTTGGTTGACTGGCGGATCAATAACTTTTTTTATTTTTATTGACCGGTGGTTCAAATAAAGCTATTTTTGGTTGACCGGCGTGTGAAATAAAATGATTTGTGTGGGTACCAGCAGGTCAATAACTTTTTTTTGTTCGTTGACCCGCGGATCAATAATTTATTGTATTTCTATTGACCGGCAGGTCAATAAAATATAGTTCTGGTTGAGCGGCGGGTCAAATTCAATAATTTTTGCGGTTATCGGCGGGTCATCAAAAAAATTTTTTTTTGTTGACTGGCGGATCAATAACTTTTTTTATTTTTATTGACCGGTGGTTCAAATAAAGCTATTTTTGGTTGACCGGCGTGTGAAATAAAATGATTTGTGTGGGTACCAGCAGGTCAATAACTTTTTTTTGTTCGTTGACCCGCGGATCAATAATTTATTGTATTTCTATTGACCGGCAGGTCAATAAAATATAGTTTTGGTTGAGCGGCGGGTCAAATTGAATAATTTTTGTGGTTATCGGCGGGTCATCAAAAAAATGTTTTTTTGTTGACCCGCGGGTCAAGAAAAAATATGTTTTGGTTGAATGGCGGATCAATAACTTTTTTTATTTTTATTGACCGGTGGTTCAAATAAAGCTATTTTTTGTTGACCGGCGTGTGAAATAAAATGATTTGTGTGGGTACCGGTAGGTCAATAACGTTTTTTGTCCGTTGACCCGCGGATCAATAATTTATTGTATTTCTATTGACCGGCCGGTCAATAAAATATAGTTTTGGTTGAGCGGCCGGTCAAATTCAATAATTTTTGTGGTTATCGGCGGGTCATCAAAAAAATGTTTTTTTGTTGACCCGCGGGTCAAGAAAAAATTTTTTTTGGTTGACTGGCGGATCAATAACTTCTTTTTCTTTTTATTGACCGGTGGTTCAAATAAAGCTATTTTTTGTTGACCGGCGTGTGAAATGAAATGATTTGTGTGGGTACCGGCAGGTCAATAACGTTTTTTGTCCGTTGACCCGCGGATCAATAATTTATTGTATTTCTATTGACCGGCAGGTCAATAAAATATAGTTTTGGTTGAGCGGCGGGTCAAATTGAATAATTTTTGTGGTTATCAGGGGGTCATCAAAAATTTTTTTTTTGTTGACCCGCGGGTCAAGAAAAAATTTTTTTTGGTTAACTGGCGGATCAATAATTTTTTTTATTTTTATTGACCGGTGGTTCAAATAAAGCTATTTTTGGTTGACCGGCGTGTGAAATAAAATGATTTGTGTGGGTACCGGCAGGTCAATAACGTTTTTTGTCCGTTGACCCGCGGATCAATAATTTATTGTATTTCTATTGACCGGTAGGTCAATAAAATATAGTTTTGGTTGACCGGCAGGTCAAATAAAAGTATTTTTGTGGTTATCGGCGGGTCATCAAAATTTTTTTTTTTGTTGACCCGCGGGTCAAGAAAAAATTTTTTTTGGTTGACTGGCGGATAAATAACTTTTTTTATTTTTATTGACCGGTGGTTCAAATAAAGCTATTTTTTGTTGACCGGCGTGTGAAATAAAATGATTTGTGTGGGTACCGGCAGGTCAATAACGTTTTTTGTCCGTTGACCCGCGGTTCAATAACTTATTGTATTTCTATTGACCGGCAGGTCAATAAAATATAGTTTTGGTTGACCGGCAGCTCAAACAAAAGTATTTGTTTGGTTATCGGCGGGTCATCAAAATTTTCTGTTTTGTTGACCCGCGGGTCAAGAAAAAATTTTTTTTGGTTGACTGGCGGATCAATAACTTTTTTTATTTTTATTGACCGGTGGTTCAAATAAAGCTATTTTTGGTTGACCGGCGTGTGAAATAAAATGATTTGTGTGGGTACCGGCAGGTCAATAACGTTTTTTGTCCGTTGACCCGCGGATCAATAATTTATTGTATTTCTATTGACCGGGAGGTCAATAAAATATAGTTCTGGTTGAGCGGCGGGTCAAATTCAATAATTTTTGCGGTTATCGGCGGGTCATCAAAAAAATTTTTTTTTGTTGACCCGCGGGTCAAGAAAAAATTTTTTTTGGTTGACTGGCGGATCAATAACTTTTTTTATTTTTATTGACCAGTGGTTCAAATAAAGCTATTTTTGGTTGACCGGCGTGTGAAATAAAATGATTTGTGTGGGTACCAGCAGGTCAATAACTTTTTTTTGTTCGTTGACCCGCGGATCAATAATTTATTGTATTTCTATTGACCGGCAGGTCAATAAAATATAGTTTTTGTTGAGCGGCGGGTCAAATTGAATAATTTTTGTGGTTATCGGCGGGTCATCAAAAAAATGTTTTTTTGTTGACCCGCGGGTCAAGAAAAAATATTTTTTGGTTGAATGGCGGATCAATAACTTCTTTTTCTTTTTATTGACCGGTGGTTCAAATAAAGCTATTTTTTGTTGACCGGCGTGTGAAATGAAATGATTTGTGTGGGTACCGGCAGGTCAATAACGTTTTTTGTCCGTTGACCCGCGGATCAATAATTTATTGTATTTCTATTGACCGGCAGGTCAATAAAATATAGTTTTGGTTGAGCGGCGGGTCAAATTGAATAATTTTTGTGGTTATCAGGGGGTCATCAAAAATTTTTTTTTTGTTGACCCGCGGGTCAAGAAAAAATTTTTTTTGGTTAACTGGCGGATCAATAATTTTTTTTATTTTTATTGACCGGTGGTTCAAATAAAGCTATTTTTGGTTGACCGGCGTGTGAAATAAAATGATTTGTGTGGGTACCGGCAGGTCAATAACGTTTTTTGTCCGTTGACCCGCGGATCAATAATTTATTGTATTTCTATTGACCGGTAGGTCAATAAAATATAGTTTTGGTTGACCGGCAGCTCAAATAAAAGTATTTTTGTGGTTATCGGCGGGTCATCAAAATTTTTTTTTTTGTTGACCCGCGGGTCAAGAAAAAATTTTTTTTGGTTGACTGGCGGATAAATAACTTTTTTTATTTTTATTGACCGGTGGTTCAAATAAAGCTATTTTTTGTTGACCGGCGTGTGAAATAAAATGATTTGTGTGGGTACCGGCAGGTCAATAACGTTTTTTGTCCGTTGACCCGCGGTTCAATAACTTATTGTATTTCTATTGACCGGCAGGTCAATAAAATATAGTTTTGGTTGACCGGCAGCTCAAACAAAAGTATTTGTTTGGTTATCGGCGGGTCATCAAAATTTTCTGTTTTGTTGACCCGCGGGTCAAGAAAAAATTTTTTTTGGTTGACTGGCGGATCAATAACTTTTTTTATTTTTATTGACCGGTGGTTCAAATAAAGCTATTTTTGGTTGACCGGCGTGTGAAATAAAATGATTTGTGTGGGTACCGGCAGGTCAATAACGTTTTTTGTCCGTTGACCCGCGGATCAATAATTTATTGTATTTCTATTGACCGGGAGGTCAATAAAATATAGTTCTGGTTGAGCGGCGGGTCAAATTCAATAATTTTTGCGGTTATCGGCGGGTCATCAAAAAAATTTTTTTTTGTTGACCCGCGGGTCAAGAAAAAATTTTTTTTGGTTGACTGGCGGATCAATAACTTTTTTTATTTTTATTGACCAGTGGTTCAAATAAAGCTATTTTTGGTTGACCGGCGTGTGAAATAAAATGATTTGTGTGGGTACCAGCAGGTCAATAACTTTTTTTTGTTCGTTGACCCGCGGATCAATAATTTATTGTATTTCTATTGACCGGCAGGTCAATAAAATATAGTTTTTGTTGAGCGGCGGGTCAAATTGAATAATTTTTGTGGTTATCGGCGGGTCATCAAAAAAATGTTTTTTTGTTGACCCGCGGGTCAAGAAAAAATATTTTTTGGTTGAATGGCGGATCAATAACCTTTTTTATTTTTATTGACCGGTGGTTCAAATAAAGCTATTTTTTGTTGACCGGCGTGTGAAATAAAATGATTTGTGTGGGTACCGGCAGGTCAATAACGTTTTTTGTCCGTTGACCCGCGGATCAATAATTTATTGTATTTCTATTGACCGGCAGGTCAATAAAATATAGTTTTGGTTGACCGGCAGCTCAAACAAAAGTATTTGTCTGGTTATCGGCGGGTCATCAAAATTTTTTTTTGTTGACCCGCGGGTCAAGAAAAAATTTTTTTTGGTTGAATGGCGGATCAATAACTTTTTTTATTTTTATTGACCGGTGGTTCAAATAAAGCTATTTTTGGTTGACCGGCGTGTGAAATAAAATGATTTGTGTGGGTACCAGCAGGTCAATAACTTTTTTTTGTTCGTTGACCCGCGGATCAATAATTTATTGTATTTCTATTGACCGGCAGGTCAATAAAATGTATTTTTGGTTGACCAGCAGCTCAAATAAAAGCATTTTTGTGGTTATCGGCGGGTCATCAAAAATTTTTTTTTTGTTGACCGGCGGGTCAAGAAAAATTTTTTTTTGGTTGACTGGCGGATCAATAACTTTTTTTATTTTTATTGACCGGTGGTTCAAATAAAGCTATTTTTGGTTGACCGGCGTGTGAAATAAAATGATTTGTGTGGGTACCGGCAGGTCAATAACGTTTTTTGTCCGTTGACCCGCGGATCATTAATATATTGTATTTCTATTGACCGGCAGGTCAATCAAATATAGTTTTGGTTGAGCGGCGGGTCAAATTGAATAATTTTTGTGGTTATTGGCGGGTCATCAAAAAAATGTTTTTTGTTGACCCGCGGGTCAAGAAAAAATTTTTTTTGGTTGACTGGCGGATCAATAACTTTTTTTATTTTTATTGACCGGTGGTTCAAATAAAGCTATTTTTGGTTGACCGGCGTGTGAAATAAAATGATTTGTGTGGGTACCGGCAGGTCAATAACGTTTTTTGTCCGTTGACCCGCGGATCAATAATTTATTGTATTTCTATTGACCGGGAGGTCAATAAAATATAGTTCTGGTTGAGCGGCGGGTCAAATTCAATAATTTTTGCGGTTATCGGCGGGTCATCAAAAAAATGTTTTTTTGTTGACCCGCGGGTCAAGAAAAAATATTTTTTGGTTGAATGGCGGATCAATAACCTTTTTTATTTTTATTGACCGGTGGTTCAAATAAAGCTATTTTTTGTTGACCGGCGTGTGAAATAAAATGATTTGTGTGGGTACCGGCAGGTCAATAACGTTTTTTGTCCGTTGACCCGTGGATCAATAATTTATTGTATTTCTATTGACCGGCAGGTCAATAAAATATAGTTTTGGTTGACCGGCAGCTCAAACAAAAGTATTTGTCTGGTTATCGGCGGGTCATCAAAATTTTTTTTTGTTGACCCGCGGGTCAAGAAAAAATTTTTTTTTTTTGACTGGCGGATGAATAACTTTTTTTATTTTATTGACCGGTGGTTCAAATAAAGCTATTTTTGGTTGACCGGCGTGTGAAATAAAATGATTTGTGTGGGTACCGGCAGGTCAATAACGTTTTTTGTCCGTTGACCCGCGGATCATTAATATATTGTATTTCTATTGACCGGCAGGTCAATCAAATATAGTTTTGGTTGAGCGGCGGGTCAAATTGAATAATTTTTGTGGTTATTGGCGGGTCATCAAAAAAATGTTTTTTTGTTGACCCGCGGGTCAAGAAAAAATTTTTTTTTTTTGACTGGCGGATGAATAACTTTTTTTATTTTATTGACCGGTGGTTCAAATAAAGCTATTTTTGGTTGACCGGCGTGTGAAATAAAATGATTTGTGTGGGTACCGGCAGGTCAATAACGTTTTTTGTCCGTTGATCCGCGGATCATTAATATATTGTATTTCTATTGCCCGGCAGGTCAATCAAATATAGTTTTGGTTGAGCGGCGGGTCAAATTGAATAATTTTTGTGGTTATTGGCGGGTCATCAAAAAAATGTTTTTTTGTTGACCCGCGGGTCAAGAAAAATTTTTTTTTGGTTGACTGGCGGATCAATAACTTTTTTTATTTTTATTGACCGGTGGTTCAAATAAAGCTATTTTTGGTTGACCGGCGTGTGAAATAAAATGATTTGTGTGGGTACCAGCAGGTCAATAACTTTTTTTTGTTCGTTGACCCGCGGATCAATAATTTATTGTATTTCTATTGACCGGCAGGTCAATAAAATATAGTTCTGGTTGAGCGGCGGGTCAAATTCAATAATTTTTGCGGTTATCGGCGGGTCATCAAAAAAATTTTTTTTTATTGACTGGCGGATCAATAACTTTTTTTATTTTTATTGACCGGTGGTTCAAATAAAGCTATTTTTGGTTGACCGGCGTGTGAAATAAAATGATTTGTGTGGGTACCAGCAGGTCAATAACTTTTTTTTGTTCGTTGACCCGCGGATCAATAATTTATTGTATTTCTATTGACCGGCAGGTCAATAAAATATAGTTTTGGTTGAGCGGCGGGTCAAATTGAATAATTTTTGTGGTTATCGGCGGGTCATCAAAAAAATGTTTTTTTGTTGACCCGCGGGTCAAGAAAAAATATGTTTTGGTTGAATGGCGGATCAATAACTTTTTTTATTTTTATTGACCGGTGGTTCAAATAAAGCTATTTTTTGTTGACCGGCGTGTGAAATAAAATGATTTGTGTGGGTACCGGTAGGTCAATAACGTTTTTTGTCCGTTGACCCGCGGATCAATAATTTATTGTATTTCTATTGACCGGGAGGTCAATAAAATATAGTTCTGGTTGAGCGGCGGGTCAAATTCAATAATTTTTGCGGTTATCGGCGGGTCATCAAAAAAATTTTTTTTTGTTGACCCGCGGGTCAAGAAAAAATTTTTTTTGGTTGACTGGCGGATCAATAACTTTTTTTATTTTTATTGACCAGTGGTTCAAATAAAGCTATTTTTTGTTGACCGGCGTGTGAAATAAAATGATTTGTGTGGGTACCAGCAGGTCAATAACTTTTTTTTGTTCGTTGACCCGCGGATCAATAATTTATTGTATTTCTATTGACCGGCAGGTCAATAAAATATAGTTTTGGTTGAGCGGCGGGTCAAATTGAATAATTTTTGTGGTTATCGGCGGGTCATCAAAAAAATGTTTTTTTGTTGACCCGCGGGTCAAGAAAAAATATTTTTTGGTTGAATGGCGGATCAATAACCTTTTTTATTTTTATTGACCGGTGGTTCAAATAAAGCTATTTTTTGTTGACCGGCGTGTGAAATAAAATGATTTGTGTGGGTACCGGCAGGTCAATAACGTTTTTTGTCCGTTGACCCGCGGATCAATAATTTATTGTATTTCTATTGACCGGCAGGTCAATAAAATATAGTTTTGGTTGACCGGCAGCTCAAATAAAAGTATTTGTCTGGTTATCGGCGGGTCATCAAAATTTTTTTTTTTGTTGACCGGCGGGTCAAGAAAAATTTTTTTTTGGTTGACTGGCGGATCAATAACTTTTTTTATTTTTATTGACCGGTGGTTCAAATAGAGCTATTTTTGGTTGACCGGCGTGTGAAATAAAATGATTTGTGTGGGTACCAGCAGGTCAATAACTTTTTTTTGTTCGTTGACCCGCGGATCAATAATTTATTGTATTTCTATTGACCGGCAGGTCAATTAAATATAGTTCTGGTTGAGCGGCGGGTCAAATTCAATAATTTTTGCGGTTATCGGCGGGTCATCAAAAAAATTTTTTTTTGTTGACCCGGGGGTCAAGAAAAAATTTTTTTTGGTTGACTGGCGGATCAATAACTTTTTTTATTTTTATTGACCGGTGGTTCAAATAAAGCTATTTTTGGTTGACCGGCGTGTGAAATAAAATGATTTGTGTGGGTACCAGCAGGTCAATAACTTTTTTTTGTTCGTTGACCCGCGGATCAATAATTTATTGTATTTCTATTGACCGGCAGGTCAATAAAATATAGTTTTGGTTGAGCGGCCGGTCAAATTCAATAATTTTTGTGGTTATCGGCGGGTCATCAAAAAAATGTTTTTTTGTTGACCCGCGGGTCAAGAAAAAATTTTTTTTGGTTAACTGGCGGATCAATAATTTTTTTTATTTTTATTGACCGGTGGTTAAAATAAAGCTATTTTTGGTTGACCGGCGTGTGAAATAAAATGATTTGTGTGGGTACCGGCAGGTCAATAACGTTTTTTGTCCGTTGACCCGCGGATCAATAATTTATTGTATTTCTATTGACCGGCAGGTCAATAAAATATAGTTTTGGTTGACCGGCAGCTCAAATAAAAGTATTTTTGTGGTTATCGGCGGGTCATCAAAAATTTTTTTTTTGTTGACCGGCGGGTCAAGAAAAATTTTTTTTTGGTTGACTGGCGGATCAATAACTTTTTTTATTTTTATTGACCGGTGGTTCAAATAAAGCTATTTTTGGTTGACCGGCGTGTGAAATAAAATGATTTGTGTGGGTACCAGCAGGTCAATAACTTTTTTTTGTTCGTTGACCCGCGGATCAATAATTTATTGTATTTCTATTGACCGGCAGGTCAATTAAATATAGTTCTGGTTGAGCGGCGGGTCAAATTCAATAATTTTTGCGGTTATCGGCGGGTCATCAAAAAAATTTTTTTTTGTTGACCCGCGGGTCAAGAAAAAATTTTTTTTGGTTGACTGGCGGATCAATAACTTTTTTTATTTTTATTGACCGGTGGTTCAAATAAAGCTATTTTTGGTTGACCGGCGTGTGAAATAAAATGATTTGTGTGGGTACCAGCAGGTCAATAACTTTTTTTTGTTCGTTGACCCGCGGATCAATAATTTATTGTATTTCTATTGACCGGCAGGTCAATAAAATATAGTTTTGGTTGAGCGGCGGGTCAAATTGAATAATTTTTGTGGTTATCGGCGGGTCATCAAAAAAATGTTTTTTTGTTGACCCGCGGGTCAAGAAAAAATTTTTTTTGGTTGAATCGCGGATCAATAACTTTTTTTATTTTTATTGACCGTGGTTCAAATAAAGCTATTTTTTGTTGACCGGCGTGTGAAATAAAATGATTTGTGTGGGTACCGGCAGGTCAATAACGTTTTTTGTCCGTTGACCCGCGGATCAATAATTTATTGTATTTCTATCGACCGGCAGGTCAATAAAATATAGTTTTGGTTGAGCGGCGGGTCAAATTGAATAATTTTTGTGGTTATCGGCGGGTCATCAAAAAAATGTTTTTTTGTTGACCCGCGGGTCAAGAAAAAATATTTTTTGGTTGAATGGCGGATCAATAACCTTTTTTATTTTTATTGACCGGTGGTTCAAATAAAGCTATTTTTTGTTGACCGGCGTGTGAAATAAAATGATTTGTGTGGGTACCGGCAGGTCAATAACGTTTTTTGTCCGTTGACCCGCGGATCAATAATTTATTGTATTTCTATTGACCGGCAGGTCAATAAAATATAGTTTTGGTTGACCGGCAGCTCAAACAAAAGTATTTGTCTGGTTATCGGCGGGTCATCAAAATTTTTTTTTGTTGACCCGCGGGTCAAGTAAAATTTTTTTTTTTTTGACTGGCGGATGAATAACTTTTTTTATTTTATTGACCGGTGGTTCAAATAAAGCTATTTTTGGTTGACCGGCGTGTGAAATAAAATGATTTGTGTGGGTACCGGCAGGTCAATAACGTTTTTTGTCCGTTGATCCGCGGATCATTAATATATTGTATTTCTATTGCCCGGCAGGTCAATCAAATATAGTTTTGGTTGAGCGGCGGGTCAAATTGAATAATTTTTGTGGTTATTGGCGGGTCATCAAAAAAATGTTTTTTTGTTGACCCGCGGGTCAAGAAAAATTTTTTTTTGGTTGACTGGCGGATCAATAACTTTTTTTATTTTTATTGACCGGTGGTTCAAATAAAGCTATTTTTGGTTGACCGGCGTGTGAAATAAAATGATTTGTGTGGGTACCAGCAGGTCAATAACTTTTTTTTGTTCGTTGACCCGCGGATCAATAATTTATTGTATTTCTATTGACCGGCAGGTCAATAAAATATAGTTCTGGTTGAGCGGCGGGTCAAATTCAATAATTTTTGCGGTTATCGGCGGGTCATCAAAAAAATTTTTTTTTGTTGACTGGCGGATCAATTACTTTTTTTATTTTTATTGACCGGTGGTTCAAATAAAGCTATTTTTGGTTGACCGGCGTGTGAAATAAAATGATTTGTGTGGGTACCAGCAGGTCAATAACTTTTTTTTGTTCGTTGACCCGCGGATCAATAATTTATTGTATTTCTATTGACCGGCAGGTCAATAAAATATAGTTTTGGTTGAGCGGCCGGTCAAATTCAATAATTTTTGTGGTTATCGGCGGGTCATCAAAAAAATGTTTTTTTGTTGACCCGCGGTTCAAGAAAAAATTTTTTTTGGTTAACTGGCGGATCAATAACTTTTTTTATTTTTATTGACCGGTGGTTCAAATAAAGCTATTTTTGGTTGACCGGCGTGTGAAATAAAATGATTTGTGTGGGTACCGGCAGGTCAATAACGTTTTTTGTCCGTTGACCCGCGGATCAATAATTTATTGTATTTCTATTGACCGGTAGGTCAATAAAATATAGTTTTGGTTGACCGGCAGCTCAAATAAAAGTATTTTTGTGGTTATCGGCGGGTCATCAAAAATTTTTTTTTTGTTGACCGGCGGGTCAAGAAAAATTTTTTTTTGGTTGACTGGCGGATCAATAACTTTTTTTATTTTTATTGACCGGTGGTTCAAATAGAGCTATTTTTGGTTGACCGGCGTGTGAAATAAAATGATTTGTGTGGGTACCAGCAGGTCAATAACTTTTTTTTGTTCGTTGACCCGCGGATCAATAATTTATTGTATTTCTATTGACCGGCAGGTCAATTAAATATAGTTCTGGTTGAGCGGCGGGTCAAATTCAATAATTTTTGCGGTTATCGGCGGGTCAAGAAAAAATTTTTTTTGGTTGACTGGCGGATCAATAACTTTTTTTATTTTTATTGACCGGTGGTTCAAATAAAGCTATTTTTGGTTGACCGGCGTGTGAAATAAAATGATTTGTGTGGGTACCAGCAGGTCAATAACTTTTTTTTGTTCGTTGACCCGCGGATCAATAATTTATTGTATTTCTATTGACCGGCAGGTCAATAAAATATAGTTTTGGTTGAGCGGCCGGTCAAATTCAATAATTTTTGTGGTTATCGGCGGGTCATCAAAAAAATGTTTTTTTGTTGACCCGCGGGTCAAGAAAAAATTTTTTTTGGTTAACTGGCGGATCAATAATTTTTTTTATTTTTATTGACCGGTGGTTAAAATAAAGCTATTTTTGGTTGACCGGCGTGTGAAATAAAATGATTTGTGTGGGTACCGGCAGGTCAATAACGTTTTTTGTCCGTTGACCCGCGGATCAATAATTTATTGTATTTCTATTGACCGGCAGGTCAATAAAATATAGTTTTGGTTGACCGGCAGCTCAAATAAAAGTATTTTTGTGGTTATCGGCGGGTCATCAAAAATTTTTTTTTTGTTGACCGGCGGGTCAAGAAAAATTTTTTTTTGGTTGACTGGCGGATCAATAACTTTTTTTATTTTTATTGACCGGTGGTTCAAATAAAGCTATTTTTGGTTGACCGGCGTGTGAAATAAAATGATTTGTGTGGGTACCAGCAGGTCAATAACTTTTTTTTGTTCGTTGACCCGCGGATCAATAATTTATTGTATTTCTATTGACCGGCAGGTCAATTAAATATAGTTCTGGTTGAGCGGCGGGTCAAATTCAATAATTTTTGCGGTTATCGGCGGGTCATCAAAAAAATTTTTTTTTGTTGACCCGCGGGTCAAGAAAAAATTTTTTTTGGTTGACTGGCGGATCAATAACTTTTTTTATTTTTATTGACCGGTGGTTCAAATAAAGCTATTTTTGGTTGACCGGCGTGTGAAATAAAATGATTTGTGTGGGTACCAGCAGGTCAATAACTTTTTTTTGTTCGTTGACCCGCGGATCAATAATTTATTGTATTTCTATTGACCGGCAGGTCAATAAAATATAGTTTTGGTTGAGCGGCGGGTCAAATTGAATAATTTTTGTGGTTATCGGCGGGTCATCAAAAAAATGTTTTTTTGTTGACCCGCGGGTCAAGAAAAAATTTTTTTTGGTTGAATCGCGGATCAATAACTTTTTTTATTTTTATTGACCGTGGTTCAAATAAAGCTATTTTTTGTTGACCGGCGTGTGAAATAAAATGATTTGTGTGGGTACCGGCAGGTCAATAACGTTTTTTGTCCGTTGACCCGCGGATCAATAATTTATTGTATTTCTATCGACCGGCAGGTCAATAAAATATAGTTTTGGTTGAGCGGCGGGTCAAATTCAATAATTTTTGTGGTTATCGGGGGGTCATCAAAAAATTTTTTTTTGTTGACCCGCGGGTCAAGGAAAAATTTTTTTTGGTTGAATGGCGGATCAATAACTTTTTTTATTTTTATTGACCGGTGGTTCAAATAAAGCTATTTTTTGTTGACCGGCATGTGAAATAAAATGATTTGTGTGGGTACCGGCAGGTCAATAACGTTTTTTGTCCGTTGACCCGCGGATCAATAATTTATTGTATTTCTATTGACCGGTAGGTCAATAAAATATAGTTTTGGTTGACCGGCAGCTCAAATAAAAGTATTTTTGTGGTTATCGGCGGGTCATCAAAATTTTTTTTTTTGTTGACCTGCGGGTCAAGAAAAAATTGTTTTTGGTTGACTGGCGGATCAATAACTTTTTTTATTTTTATTGACCGGTGGTTCAAATAAAGCTATTTTTGGTTGACCGGCGTGTGAAATAAAATGATTTGTGTGGGTACCGGCAGGTCAATAACGTTTTTTGTCCGTTGACCCGCGGTTCAATAATTTATTGTATTTCTATTGACCGGCAGGTCAATAAAATATAGTTTTGGTTGACCGGCAGCTCAAACAAAAGTATTTGTTTGGTTATCGGCGGGTCATCAAAATTTTCTGTTTTGTTGACCCGCGGGTCAAGAAAAAAATTTTTTTGGTTGACTGGCGGATCAATAACTTTTTTTATTTTTATTGACCGGTGGTTCAAATAAAGCTATTTTTTGTTGACCGGCGTGTGAAATGAAATGATTTGTGTGGGTACCGGCAGGTCAATAACGTTTTTTGTCCGTTGACCCGCGGATCAATAATTTATTGTATTTCTATTGACCGGGAGGTCAATAAAATATAGTTCTGGTTGAGCGGCGGGTCAAATTCAATAATTTTTGCGGTTATCGGCGGGTCATCAAAAAAATTTTTTTTTGTTGACCCGCGGGTCAAGAAAAAATTTTTTTTGGTTGACTGGCGGATCAATAACTTTTTTTATTTTTATTGACCGGTGGTTCAAATAAAGCTATTTTTGGTTGACCGGCGTGTGAAATAAGATGATTTGTGTGGGTACCAGCAGGTCAATAACGTTTTTTGTCCGTTGACCCGCGGATCAATAATTTATTGTATTTCTATTGACCGGCAGGTCAATAAAATATAGTTTTGGTTCAGCGGCGGGTCAAATTGAATAATTTTTGTGGGTATCGGGGGGTCATCAAAAAATTTTTTTTTGTTGACCCGCGGGTCAAGAAAAAATTTTTTTTGGTTGACTGGCGGATCAATAACTTTTTTTATTTTTATTGACCGGTGGTTCAAATAAAGCTATTTTTTGTTGACCGGCGTGTGAAATGAAATGATTTGTGTGGGTACCGGCAGGTCAATAACGTTTTTTGTCCGTTGACCCGCGGTTCAATAATTTATTGTATTTCTATTGACCGGCAGGTCAATAAAATATAGTTTTGGTTGACCGGCAGCTCAAACAAAAGTATTTGTCTGGTTATCAGCGGGTCATCAAAATTTTTTTTTTTGTTGACCCGCGGGTCAAGAAAAAATTTTTTTTGGTTAACTGGCGGATCAATACGTTTTTTTATTTTTATTGACTGGTGGTTCAAATAAATGTATTTTTGGTTGACCGGCGTGTGAAATAAAATGATTTGTGTGGGTACCGGCAGGTCAATAACGTTTTTTGTCCTTTGACCCGCGGATCAATAATTTATTGTATTTCTATTGACCGGAAGGTCAATAAAATATAGTTTTGGTTGAGCGGCGGGTCAAATTGAATAATTTTTGTGGTTATCGGCAGGTCATCAAAAAAATGTTTTTTTGTTGACCCGCGGGTCAAGAAAAAATTTTTTTTGGTTGAATGGCGGATCAATAACTTTTTTTATTTTTATTGACCGGTGGTTCAAATAAAGCTATTTTTTGTTGACCGGCGTGTGAAATAAAATGATTTGTGTGGGTACCGGCATGTCAATAATGTTTTTTGTCCGTTGACCCGCGGATCAATAATTTATTGTATTTCTATCGACCGGCAGGTCAATAAAATATAGTTTTGGTTGAGCGGCGGTTCAAATTGAATAATTTTTGTGGTTATCGGCGGGTCATCAAAAAAATGTTTTTTTGTAGACCCGCGGGTCAAGAAAAAATTTTTTTTGGTTGAATGGCGGATCAATAACTTTTTTTATTTTTATTGACCGGTGGTTCAAATAAAGCTATTTTTTGTTGACCGGCATGTGAAATAAAATGATTTGTGTGGGTACCGGCAGGTCAATAACGTTTTTTGTCCGTTGATCCACGGATCAATAATTTATTGTATTTCTATTGACCGGTAGGTCAATAAAATATAGTTTTGGTTGACCGGCAGCTCAAATAAAAGTATTTTTGTGGTTATCGGCGGGTCATCAAAATTTTTTGTTTTGTTGACCCGCGGGTCAAGAAAAAAATTTTTTTGGTTGACTGGCGGATCAATAACTTCTTTTTCTTTTTATTGACCGGTGGTTCAAATAAAGCTATTTTTGGTTGACCGGCGTGTGAAATAAAATGATTTGTGTGGGTACCGGCAGGTCAATAACGTTTTTTGTCCGTTGACCCGCGGTTCAATAATTTATTGTATTTCTATTGACCGGCAGGTCAATAAAATATAGTTTTGGTTGACCGGCAGCTCAAACAAAAGTATTTGTCTGGTTATCGGCGGGTCATCAAAATTTTCTGTTTTGTTGACCCGCGGGTCAAGAAAAAATTTTTTTTGGTTGACTGGCGGATCAATAACTTTTTTTTTTTTATTGACCGGTGGTTCAAATAAAGCTATTTTTGGTTGACCGGCGTGTGAAATAAAATGATTTGTGTGGGTACCGGCAGGTCAATAACGTTTTTGTCCGTTGACCCGCGGTTCAATAATTTATTGTATTTCTATTGACCGGCAGGTCAATAAAATATAGTTTTGGTTGAGCGGCGGGTCAAATTCAATAATTTTTGTGGTTATCGGCGGGTCATCAAAAAAATGTTTTTATGTTGACCCGCGGGTCAAGAAAAAATTTTTTTTGGTTGAATGGCGGATCAATAACTTTTTTTATTTTTATTGACCGGTGGTTCAAATAAATGTATTTTTGGTTGACCGGCGTGTGAAATAAAATGATTTGTGTGGTTACCGGCAGGTCAATAACGTTTTTTGTCCGGTGACCCGCGGATCAATAATTTATTGTATTTCTATTGACCGGTAGGTCAATAAAATATAGTTTTGGTTGACCGGCAGCTCAAATAGAAGTATTTTTGAGGTTATCGGCGGGTCATCAATATTTTGTTTTTTGTTGACCCGCGGGTCAAGAAAAAATTTTTTTTGTTCGACTGGCGGATCAATAACTTTTTTTATTTTATTGACCGGTGGTTCAAATAAAGCTATTTTTGGTTGACCGGCGTGTGAAATAAAATGATTTGTGTGGGTACCGGCAGGTCAATAACGTTTTTTGTCCGTTGACCCGCGGATCATTAATTTATTGTATTTCTATTGACCGGCAGGTCAATAAAATATAGTTTGGTTGAGCGGCGTGTCAAATTGAATAATTTTTGTGGTTATCGGGGGGTCATCAAAAATTTTTTTTTTGTTGACCCGCGGGTCAAGAAAAAAATTTTTTTGGTTAACTGGCGGATCAATAAGTTTTTTTATTTTTATTCACTGGTGGTTCAAATAAATGTATTTTTGGTTGACCGGCGTGTGAAATAAAATGATTTGTGTGGGTACCGGCAGGTCAATAACGTTTCTTGTCCTTTGACCCGCGGATCAATAATTTATTGTATTTCTATTGACCGGCAGGTCAATAAAATATAGTTTTGGTTGAGCGGCGGGTCAAATTGAATAATTTTTTTGGTTATCGGCAGGTCATCAAAAAAATGTTTTTTTGTTGACCCGCGGGTCAAGAAAAAATTTTTTTTTGGTTGAATGGCGGATCAATAACTTTTTTTATTTTTATTGACCGGTGGTTCAAATAAAGCTATTTTTTGTTGACCGGCGTGTGAAATAAAATGATTTGTGTGGGTACCGGCAGGTCAATAACGTTTTTTGTCCGTTGACCCGCGGATCAATAATTTATTGTATTTCTATCGACCGGCAGGTCAATAAAATATAGTTTTGGTTGAGCGGCGGGTCAAATTGAATAATTTTTGTGGTTATCGGGGGGTCATCAAAAATTTTTTTTTTGTTGACCCGCGGGTCAAGAAAAAATTTTTTTTGGTTAACTGGTGGATCAATAATTTTTTTTATTTTTATTGACCGGTGGTTCAAATAAATGTATTTTTGGTTGACCGGCGTGTGAAATAAAATGATTTGTGTGGGTACCGGCAGGTCAATAACGTTTTTTGTCCGTTGACCCGTGGATCAATAATTTATTGTATTTCTATTGACCGGCAGGTCAATAAAATATAGTTTTGGTTGAGCGGCGGGTCAAATTGAATAATTTTTGTGGTTATCGGCGGGTCATCAAAAAAATGTTTTTTTGTTGACCCGCGGGTCAAGAAAAAATTTTTTTTGGTTGACTGGCGGATCAATAACTTTTTTTATTTTTATTGACCGGTGGTTCAAATAAATGTATTTTTGGTTGACCGGCGTGTGAAATAAAATGATTTGTGTGGGTACCGGCAGGTCAATAACGTTTCTTGTCCTTTGACCCGCGGATCAATAATTTATTGTATTTCTATTGACCGGCAGGTCAATAAAATATAGTTTTGGTTGAGCGGCGGGTCAAATTGAATAATTTTTTTGGTTATCGGCAGGTCATCAAAAAAATGTTTTTTTGTTGACCCGCGGGTCAAGAAAAAATTTTTTTTGGTTGAATGGCGGATCAATCACTTTTTTTATTTTTATTGACCGGTGGTTCAAATAAAGCTATTTTTTGTTGACCGGCGTGTGAAATAAAATGATTTGTGTGGGTACTGGCAGGTCAATAACGTTTTTTGTCCGTTGACCCGCGGATCAATAATTTATTGTATTTCTATCGACCGGCAGGTCAATAAAATATAGTTTTGGTTGAGCAGCGGGTCAAATTGAATAATTTTTGTGGTTATCGGCGGGTCATCAAAAAAATGTTTTTTTGTTGACCCGCGGGTCAAGAAAAAAATTTTTTTGGTTGAATGGCGGATCAATAACTTTTTTTATTTTTATTGACCGGTGGTTCAAATAAAGCTATTTTTTGTTGACCGGCATGTGAAATAAAATGATTTGTGTGGGTACCGGCAGGTCAATAACGTTTTTTGTCCGTTGACCCGCGGATCAATAATTTATTGTATTTCTATTGACCGGCAGGTCAATAAAATATAGTTTTGGTTGAGCGGCGGGTCAAATTGAATAATTTTTGTGGTTATCGGGGGGTCATCAAAAAATTTTTTTTTGTTGACCCGCGGGTCAAGAAAAAATTTTTTTTGGTTGACTGGCGGATCAATAACTTTTTTTTTTTTATTGACCGGTGGTTCAAATAAAGCTATTTTTGGTTGACCGGCGTGTGAAATAAAATGATTTGTGTGGGTACCAGCAGGTCAATAACTTTTTTTTGTTCGTTGACCCGCGGATCAATAATTTATTGTATTTCTATTGACCGGCAGGTCAATAAAATATAGTTTTGGTTGAGCGGCGGGTCAAATTCAATAATTTTTGTGGTTATCGGCGGGTCATCAAAAAAATGTTTTTTTGTTGACCCGCGGGTCAAGAAAAATTTTTTTTGGTTGACTGGCGGATCAATAACTTCTTTTTCTTTTTATTGACCGGTGGTTCAAATAAAGCTATTTTTTGTTGACCGGCGTGTGAAATGAAATGATTTGTGTGGGTACCGGCAGGTCAATAACGTTTTTTGTCCGTTGACCCGCGGATCAATAATTTATTGTATTTCTATTGACCGGCAGGTCAATAAAATATAGTTTTGGTTGAGCGGTGGGTCAAATTGAATAATTTTTGTGGTTATCAGGGGGTCATCAAAAATTTTTTTTTTGTTGACCCGCGGGTCAAGAAAAAATTTTTTTTGGTTAACTGGCGGATCAATAATTTTTTTTATTTTTATTGACCGGTGGTTCAAATAAAGCTATTTTTGGTTGACCGGCGTGTGAAATAAAATGATTTGTGTGGGTACCGGCAGGTCAATAACGTTTTTTGTCCGTTGACCCGCGGATCAATAATTTATTGTATTTCTATTGACCGGTAGGTCAATAAAATATAGTTTTGGTTGACCGGCAGCTCAAATAAAAGTATTTTTGTGGTTATCGGCGGTTCATCAAAATTTTTTTTTTGTTGACCCGCGGGTCAAGAAAGAATTTTTTTTGGTTGACTGGCGGATAAATAACTTTTTTTATTTTTATTGACCGGTGGTTCAAATAAAGCTATTTTTTGTTGACCGGCGTGTGAAATAAAATGATTTGTGTGGGTACCGGCAGGTCAATAACGTTTTTTGTCCGTTGACCCGCGGTTCAATAATTTATTGTATTTCTATTGACCGGCAGGTCAATAAAATATAGTTCTGGTTGAGCGGCGGGTCAAATTCAATAATTTTTGCGGTTATCGGCGGGTCATCAAAAAAATGTTTTTTTGTTGACCCGCGGGTCAAGAAAAAATATTTTTTGGTTGAATGGCGGATCAATAACTTTTTTTATTTTTATTGACCGGTGGTTCAAATAAAGCTATTTTGTGTTGACCGGCGTGTGAAATAAAATGATTTGTGTGGGTACCGGCAGGTCAATAACGTTTTTTGTCCGTTGACCCGCGGATCAATAATTTATTGTATTTCTATCGACCGGCAGGTCAATAAAATATAGTTTTGGTTGAGCGGCGGGTCAAATTGAATAATTTTTGTGGTTATCGGCGGGTCATCAAAAAATTTTTTTTTGTTGACCCGCGGGTCAAGGAAAAAATTTTTTTGGTTGAATGGCGGATCAATAACTTTTTTTATTTTTATTGACCGGTGGTTCAAATAAAGTTATTTTTTGTTGACCGGCATGTGAAATAAAATGATTTGTGTGGGTACCGGCAGGTCAATAACGTTTCTTGTCCTTTGACCCGCGGATCAATAATTTATTGTATTTCTATTGACCGGCAGGTCAATAAAATATAGTTTTGGTTGAGCGGCGGGTCAAATTGAATAATTTTTTTGGTTATCGGCAGGTCATCAAAAAAATGTTTTTTTGTTGACCCGCGGGTCAAGAAAAAATTTTTTTTGGTTGAATGGCGGATCAATCACTTTTTTTATTTTTATTGACCGGTGGTTCAAATAAAGCTATTTTTTGTTGACCGGCGTGTGAAATAAAATGATTTGTGTGGGTACTGGCAGGTCAATAACGTTTTTTGTCCGTTGACCCGCGGATCAATAATTTATTGTATTTCTATCGACCGACAGGTCAATAAAATATAGTTTTGGTTGAGCAGCGGGTCAAATTGAATAATTTTTGTGGTTATCGGCGGGTCATCAAAAAAATGTTTTTTTGTTGACCCGCGGGTCAAGAAAAAAATTTTTTTGGTTGAATGGCGGATCAATAACTTTTTTTATTTTTATTGACCGGTGGTTCAAATAAAGCTATTTTTTGTTGACCGGCATGTGAAATAAAATGATTTGTGTGGGTACCGGCAGGTCAATAACGTTTTTTGTCCGTTGACCCGCGGATCAATAATTTATTGTATTTCTATTGACCGGCAGGTCAATAAAATATAGTTTTGGTTGAGCGGCGGGTCAAATTGAATAATTTTTGTGGTTATCGGGGGGTCATCAAAAAAATTTTTTTTGTTGACCCGCGGGTCAAGAAAAAATTTTTTTTGGTTGACTGGCGGATCAATAACTTTTTTTTTTTTTATTGACCGGTGGTTCAAATAAAGCTATTTTTGGTTGACCGGCGTGTGAAATAAAATGATTTGTGTGGGTACCAGCAGGTCAATAACTTTTTTTTGTTCGTTGACCCGCGGATAAATAATTTATTGTATTTCTATTGACCGGCAGGTCAATAAAATATCGTTTTGGTTGAGTGGCGGGTCAAATTGAATAATTTTTGTGGTTATCGGCGGGTCATCAAAAAAATGTTTTTTTGTTGACCCGCGGGTCAAGAAAAAATTTTTTTTGGTTGAATGGCGGATCAATAACTTTTTTTATTTTTATTGACCGGTGGTTCAAATAAAGCTATTTTTGGTTGACCGGCGTGTGAAATAAAATGATTTGTGTGGGTACCGGTAGGTCAATAACGTTTTTTGTCCGTTGACCCGCGGATCAATAATTTATTGTATTTCTATTGACCGGCAGGTCAATAAAATATAGTTTTGGTTGAGCGGCGGGTCAAATTCAATAATTTTTGTGGTTATCGGCGGGTCATCAAAAAAATGTTTTTTTGTTGACCCGCGGGTCAAGAAAAAATTTTTTTTGGTTGACTGGCGGATCAATAACTTCTTTTTCTTTTTATTGACCGGTGGTTCAAATAAAGCTATTTTTTGTTGACCGGCGTGTGAAATGAAATGATTTGTGTGGGTACCGGCAGGTCAATAACGTTTTTTGTCCGTTGACCCGCGGATCAATAATTTATTGTATTTCTATCGACCGGCAGGTCAATAAAATATAGTTTTGGTTGAGCGGCGGGTCAAATTGAATAATTTTTGTGGTTATCGGGGGGTCATCAAAAATTTTTTTTTTGTTGACCCGCGGGTCAAGAAAAAATTTTTTTTGGTTAACTGGCGGATCAATAATTTTTTTTATTTTTATTGACCGGTGGTTCAAATAAAGCTATTATTGGTTGACCGGCGTGTGAAATAAAATGATTTGTGTGGGTACCGGCAGGTCAATAACGTTTTTTGTCCGTTGACCCGCGGATCAATAATTTATTGTATTTCTATTGACCGGTAGGTCAATAAAATATAGTTTTGGTTGACCGGCAGCTCAAATAAAAGTATTTTTGTGGTTATCGGCGGGTCATCAAAATTTTTTTTTTTGTTGACCCGCGGGTCAAGAAAAAATTTTTTTGGTTGACTGGCGGATCATAAAAACTTCTTTTTCTTTTTATTGACCGGTGGTTCAAATAAAGCTATTTTTTGTTGACCGGCGTGTGAAATGAAATGATTTGTGTGGGTACCGGCAGGTCAATAACGTTTTTTGTCCGTTGACCCGCGGATCAATAATTTATTGTATTTCTATTGACCGGCAGGTGAATAAAATGTATTTTTGGTTGACCGGCAGCTCAAATAAAAGAATTTTTGTGGTTATCGGCGGGTCATGAAAAATTTTTTTTTTGTTGACTGGCGGATCAATAACTTTTTTTATTTTTATTGACCGGTGGTTCAAATAAAGCTATTTTTGGTTGACCGGCGTGTGAAATAAAATGATTTGTGTGGGTACCAGCAGGTCAATAACTTTTTTTTGTTCGTTGACCCGCGGATCAATAATTTATTGTATTTCTATTGACCGGCAGGTCAATAAAATATAGTTTTGGTTGAGCGGCGGGTCAAATTGAATAATTTTTGTGGTTATCGGCGGGTCATCAAAAAAATGTTTTTTTGTTGACCCGCGGGTCAAGAAAAAATTTTTTTTGGTTGAATGGCGGATCAATAACTTTTTTTATTTTTACTGACCGGTGGTTCAAATAAAGCTATTTTTTGTTGACCGGCGTGTGAAATAAAATGATTTGTGTGGGTACCGGTAGGTCAATAACGTTTTTTGTCCGTTGACCCGCGGATCAATAATTTATTGTATTTCTATTGACCGGCAGGTCAATAAAATATAGTTTTGGTTGAGCGGCGGGTCAAATTGAATAATTTTTGTGGTTATCGGCGGGTCATCAAAAAAATGTTTTTTTGTTGACCCGCGGGTCAAGAAAAAATTTTTTTTGGTTGAATGGCGGATCAATAACTTTTTTTATTTTTATTGACCGGTGGTTCAAATAAAGCTATTTTTTGTTGACCGGCATGTGAAATAAAATGATTTGTGTGGGTACCGGCAGGTCAATAACGTTTTTTGTCCGTTGACCCGCGGATCAATAATTTATTGTATTTCTATTGACCCGTAGGTCAATAAAATATAGTTTTGGTTGACCGGCAGCTCAAATAAAAGTATTTTTGTGGTTATCGGCGGGTCATCAAAAAAATGTTTTTTTGTTGACCCGCGGGTCAAGAAAAAATTTTTTTGGTTGACTGGCGGATCAAAAAACTTCTTTTTCTTTTTATTGACCGGTGGTTCAAATAAAGCTATTTTTTGTTGACCGGCGTGTGAAATGAAATGATTTGTGTGGGTACCGGCAGGTCAATAACGTTTTTTGTCCGTTGACCCGCGGATCAATAATTTATTGTATTTCTAATGACCGGCAGGTCAATAAAATATAGTTTTGGTTGAGCGGCGGGTCAAATTGAATAATTTTTGTGGTTATCGGGGGGTCATCAAAAAAATTTTTTTTGTTGACCCGCGGGTCAAGAAAAAATTTTTTTTGGTTGACTGGCGGATCAATAACTTTTTTTATTTTTATTGACCGGTGGTTCAAATAAAGCTATTTTTGGTTGACCGCGTGTGAAATAAAATGATTTGTGTGGGTACCAGCAGGTCAATAACTTTTTTTTGTTCGTTGACCCGCGGATCAATAATTTATTGTATTTCTATTGACCGGCAGGTCAGTAAAATATAGTTTTGGTTGAGTGGCGGGTCAAATTGAATAATTTTTGTGGATATCGGCGGGTCATCAAAAAAATGTTTTTTTGTTGACCCGCGGGTCAAGAAAAAAATTTTTTTGGTTGAATGGCGGATCAATAACTTTTTTTATTTTTATTGACCGGTGGTTCAAATAAAGCTATTTTTGGTTGACCGGCGTGTGAAATAAAATGATTTGTGTGGGTACCGGCAGGTCAATAACGTTTTTTGTCCGTTGACCCGCGGATCAATAATTTATTGTATTTCTATCGACCGGCAGGTCAATAAAATATAGTTTTGGTTGAGCGGCGGGTCAAATTGAATAATTTTTGTGGTTATCGGCGGGTCATCAAAAAATTGTTTTTTGTTGACCCGCGGGTCAAGAAAAAATTTTTTTTTTTGACTGGCGGATCAATAACTTTTTTTATTTTATTGACCGGTGGTTCAAGTAAAGCTATTTTTGGTTGACCGGCGTGTGAAATAAAATGATTTGTGTGGGTACCGGCAGGTCAATAACGTTTTTTGTCCGTTGACCCACGGATCATTAATATATTGTATTTCTATTGACCGGCAGGTCAATCAAATATAGTTTTGGTTGAGCGGCGGGTCAAATTGAATAATTTATGTGGTTATTGGCGGGTCATCAAAAAAATGTTTTTTTGTTGACCCGCGGGTCAAGAAAAAATTTCTTTTGGTTGAATGGCGGATCAATAACTTTTTTTATTTTTATTGACCGGTGGTTCAAATAAAGCTATTTTTTGTTGACCGGCGTGTGAAATAAAATGATTTGTGTGGGTACCGGTAGGTCAATAACGTTTTTTGTCCGTTGACCCGCGGATCAATAATTTATTGTATTTCTATTGACCGGTAGGTCAATAAAATATAGTTTTGGTTGACCGGCAGCTCAAATAAAAGTATTTTTGTGGTTATCGGCGGGTCATCAAAATTTTTTTTTTTGTTGACCCGCGGGTCAAGAAAAAATTTTTTTTGGTTGACTGGCGGATCAATAACTTCTTTTTCTTTTTATTGACCGGTGGTTCAAATAAAGCTATTTTTGGTTGACTGGCGTGTGAAATGAAATGATTTGTGTGGGTACCGGCAGGTCAATAACGTTTTTTGTCCGTTGACCCGCGGATCAATAATTTATTGTATTTCTATTGACCGGCAGGTCAATAAAATATAGTTTTGGTTGAGTGGCGGGTCAAATTGAATAATTTTTGTGGTTATCGGCGGGTCATCAAAAAAATGTTTTTTTGTTGACCCGCGGGTCAAGAAAAAATTTTTTTTGGTTGAATGGCGGATCAATAACTTTTTTTATTTTTATTGACCGGTGGTTCAAATAAAGCTATTTTTTGTTGACCGGCGTGTGAAATAAAATGATTTGTGTGGGTACCGGCAGGTCAATAACGTTTTTTGTCCGTTGACCCGCGGATCAATAATTTATTGTATTTCTATCGACCGGCAGGTCAATAAAATATAGTTTTGGTTGAGCGGCGGGTCAAATTGAATAATTTTTGTGGTTATCGGCGGGTCATCAAAAAATTTGTTTTTGTTGACCCGCGGGTCAAGAAAAAATTTTCTTTGGTTGACTGGCGGATCAATAACTTTTTTTATTTTTATTGACCGGTGGTTCAAATAAAGCTATTTTTGGTTGACCGGCGTGTGAAATGAAATGATTTGTGTGGGTACCGGCAGGTCAATAACGTTTTTTGTCCGTTGACCCGCGGATCAATAATTTATTGTATTTCTATTGACCGGCAGGTCAATAAAATATAGTTTTGGTTTAGCGGCGGGTCAAATTGAATAATTTTTGTGGTTATCGGCGGGTCATCAAAATATTTTTTTGTTGACCCGCGGGTCAAGAAAAAATGTTTTTTTTTTGACTGGCGGATCAATAACTTTTTTTATTTTATTGACCGGTGGTTCAAATAAAGCTATTTTTGGTTGACCGGCGTGTGAAATAAAATGATTTGTGTGGGTACCGGCAGGTCAATAACGTTTTTTGTCCGTTGACCCGCGGATCAATAATTTATTGTATTTCTATTGACCGGCAGGTCAATAAAATATAGTTTTGGTTGAGTGGCGGGTCAAATTGAATAATTTTTGTGGTTATCGGCGGGTCATCAAAAAAATGTTTTTTTGTTGACCCGCGGGTCAAGAAAAAATTTTTTTTGGTTGAATGGCGGATCAATAACTTTTTTTATTTTTATTGACCGGTGGTTCAAATAAAGCTATTTTTTGTTGACCGGCGTGTGAAATAAAATGATTTGTGTGGGTACCGGCAGGTCAATAACGTTTTTTGTCCGTTGACCCGCGGATCAATAATTTATTGTATTTCTATCGACCGGCAGGTCAATAAAATATAGTTTTGGTTGAGCGGCGGGTCAAATTGAATAATTTTTGTGGTTATCGGCGGGTCATCAAAAAATTTGTTTTTGTTGACCCGCGGGTCAAGAAAAAATTTTCTTTGGTTGACTGGCGGATCAATAACTTTTTTTATTTTTATTGACCGGTGGTTCAAATAAAGCTATTTTTGGTTGACCGGCGTGTGAAATGAAATGATTTGTGTGGGTACCGGCAGGTCAATAACGTTTTTTGTCCGTTGACCCGCGGATCAATAATTTATTGTATTTCTATTGACCGGCAGGTCAATAAAATATAGTTTTGGTTTAGCGGCGGGTCAAATTGAATAATTTTTGTGGTTATCGGCGGGTCATCAAAATATTTTTTTGTTGACCCGCGGGTCAAGAAAAAATGTTTTTTTTTTGACTGGCGGATCAATAACTTTTTTTATTTTATTGACCGGTGGTTCAAATAAAGCTATTTTTGGTTGACCGGCGTGTGAAATAAAATGATTTGTGTGGGTACCGGCAGGTCAATAACGTTTTTTGTCCGTTGACCCGCGGATCATTAATATATTGTATTTCTATTGACCGGCAGGTCAATCAAATATAGTTTTGGTTGAGCGGCGGGTCAAATTGAATAATTTTTGTGGTTATTGGCGGGTCATCAAAAAAATGTTTTTTTGTTGACCCGCGGGTCAAGAAAAAATTTTTTTTGGTTGAATGGCGGATCAATAACTTTTTTTCTTTTTATTGACCGGTGGTTCAAATAAAGCTATTTTTGGTTGACCGGCGTGTGAAATGAAATGATTTGTGTGGGTACCGGCAGGTCAATAACGTTTTTTGTCCGTTGACCCGCGGATCAATAATTTATTGTATTTCTATTGACCGGCAGGTGAATAAAATGTATTTTTGGTTGACCGGAAGCTGAAATAAAAGCATTTTTGTGGTTATCGGCGGGTCATCAAAAAATTTTTTTTTGTTGACCCGCGGGTCAAGAAAAAATTTTCTTTGGTTGACTGGCGGATCAATAACTTTTTTTATTTTTATTGACCGGTGGTTCAAATAAAGCTATTTTTGGTTGACCGGCGTGTGAAATGAAATGATTTGTGTGGGTACCGGCAGGTCAATAACGTTTTTTGTCCGTTGACCCGCGGATCAATAATTTATTGTATTTCTATTGACCGGCAGGTCAATAAAATATAGTTTTGGTTTAGCGGCGGGTCAAATTGAATAATTTTTGTGGTTATCGGCGGGTCATCAAAATATTTTTTTGTTGACCCGCGGGTCAAGAAAAAATGTTTTTTTTTTGACTGGCGGATCAATAACTTTTTTTATTTTATTGACCGGTGGTTCAAATAAAGCTATTTTTGGTTGACCGGCGTGTGAAATAAAATGATTTGTGTGGGTACCGGCAGGTCAATAACGTTTTTTGTCCGTTGACCCGCGGATCATTAATATATTGTATTTCTATTGACCGGCAGGTCAATCAAATATAGTTTTGGTTGAGCGGCGGGTCAAATTGAATAATTTTTGTGGTTATTGGCGGGTCATCAAAAAAATGTTTTTTTGTTGACCCGCGGGTCAAGAAAAAATTTTTTTTGGTTGAATGGCGGATCAATAACTTTTTTTCTTTTTATTGACCGGTGGTTCAAATAAAGCTATTTTTGGTTGACCGGCGTGTGAAATGAAATGATTTGTGTGGGTACCGGCAGGTCAATAACGTTTTTTGTCCGTTGACCCGCGGATCAATAATTTATTGTATTTCTATTGACCGGCAGGTGAATAAAATGTATTTTTGGTTGACCGGAAGCTGAAATAAAAGCATTTTTGTGGTTATCGGCGGGTCATCAAAAAATTTTTTTTTGTTGACCCGCGGGTAAAGAAAAAATTTTTTTTGGTTGACTGGCGGATCAATAACTTTTTTTATTTTTATTGACCGGTGGTTCAAATAAAGCTATTTTTGGTTGACCGGCGTGTGAAATAAAATGATTTGTGTGGGTACCAGCAGGTCAATAACTTTTTTTTGTTCGTTGACCCGCGGATCAATAATTTATTGTATTTCTATTGACCGGCAGGTCAATAAAATATAGTTTTGGTTGAGCGGCGGGTCAAATTGAATAATTTTTGTGGTTATCGGCGGGTCATCAAAAAAATGTTTTTTTGTTGACCCGCGGGTCAAGAAAAAATTTTTTTTGGTTGAATGGCGGATCAATAACTTTTTTTTTTTTTATTGACCGGTGGTTCAAATAAAGCTATTTTTTGTTGACCGGCGTGTGAAATAAAATGATTTGTGTGGGTACCGGTAGGTCAATAACGTTTTTTGTCCGTTGACCCGCGGATCAATAATTTATTGTATTTCTATTGACCGGCAGGTCAATAAAATATAGTTTTGGTTGAGCGGCGGGTCAAATTGAATAATTTTTGTGGTTATCGGCGGGTCATCAAAAAAATGTTTTTGTGTTGACCCGCGGGTCAAGAAAAAAATTTTTTTGGTTGAATGGCGGATCAATAACTTTTTTTATTTTTATTGACCGGTGGTTCAAATAAAGCTATTTTTTGTTGACCGGCATGTGAAATAAAATGATTTGTGTGGGTACCGGCAGGTCAATAACGTTTTTTGTCCGTTGACCCGCGGATCAATAATTTATTGTATTTCTATTGACCGGTAGGTCAATAAAATATAGTTTTGGTTGACCGGCAGCCCAAATAAAAGTATTTTTGTGGTTATCGGCGGGTCATCAAAATTTTGTGTTTTGTTGACCCGCGGGTCAAGAAAAAATTTTTTTTGGTTGACTGGCGGATCAATAACTTTTTTCATTTTTATTGACCGGTGGTTCAAATAAAGCTATTTTTGGTTGACCGTCGTGTGAAATAAAATGATTTGTGTGGGTACCGGCAGGTCAATAACGTTTTTTGTCCGTTGACCCGCGGATCAATACTTTATTGTATTTCTATTGACCGGCAGGTCAATAAAATATAGTTTTGGTTGAGCGGCGGGTCAAATTGAATAATTTTTGTGGTTATCGGCGGGTCATCAAAAATTTTTTTTTTTGTTGACCCACGGGTCAAGAAAAATTTTTTTTTGTTTGACTGGCGGATCAATAACTTTTTTTATTTTATTGACCGGTGGTTCAAATAAAGCTATTTTTGGTTGACCGGCGTGTGAAATAAAATGATTTGTGTGGGTACCGGCAGGTCAATAACGTTTTTTGTCCGTTGACCCGCGGATCATTAATTTATTGTATTTCTATTGACCGGCAGGTCAATAAAATATAGTTTTGGTTGAGCGGCGGGTCAAATTGAATAATTTTTGTGGTTATCGGCGGGTCATCAAAAAAATGTTTTTTTGTTGACCCGCGGGTCAAGAAAAAATTTTTTTTGGTTGAATGGCGGATCAATAACTTTTTTTATTTTTATTTACCGGTGGTTCAAATAAATGTATTTTTAGTTGACCGGCGTGTGAAATAAAATGATTTGTGTGGGTACCGGCAGGTCAATAACGTTTTTTGTCCGTTGACCCGCGGATCAATAATTTATTGTATTTCTATTGACCGGCAGGTCAATCAAATATAGTTTTGGTTGAGCGGCGGGTCAAATTGAATAATTTATGTGGTTATTGGCGGGTCATCAAAAAAATGTTTTTTTGTTGACCCGCGGGTCAAGAAAAAATTTCTTTTGGTTGAATGGCGGATCAATAACTTTTTTTATTTTTATTGACCGGTGGTTCAAATAAAGCTATTTTTTGTTGACCGGCGTGTGAAATAAAATGATTTGTGTGGGTACCGGTAGGTCAATAACGTTTTTTGTCCGTTGACCCGCGGATCAATAATTTATTGTATTTCTATTGACCGGTAGGTCAATAAAATATAGTTTTGGTTGACCGGCAGCTCAAATAAAAGTATTTTTGTGGTTATCGGCGGGTCATCAAAATTTTTTTTTTTGTTGACCCGCGGGTCAAGAAAAAATTTTTTTTGGTTGACTGGCGGATCAATAACTTCTTTTTCTTTTTATTGACCGGTGGTTCAAATAAAGCTATTTTTGGTTGACTGGCGTGTGAAATGAAATGATTTGTGTGGGTACCGGCAGGTCAATAACGTTTTTTGTCCGTTGACCCGCGGATCAATAATTTATTGTATTTCTATTGACCGGCAGGTCAATAAAATATAGTTTTGGTTGAGTGGCGGGTCAAATTGAATAATTTTTGTGGTTATCGGCGGGTCATCAAAAAAATGTTTTTTTGTTGACCCGCGGGTCAAGAAAAAATTTTTTTTGGTTGAATGGCGGATCAATAACTTTTTTTATTTTTATTGACCGGTGGTTCAAATAAAGCTATTTTTTGTTGACCGGCGTGTGAAATAAAATGATTTGTGTGGGTACCGGCAGGTCAATAACGTTTTTTGTCCGTTGACCCGCGGATCAATAATTTATTGTATTTCTATCGACCGGCAGGTCAATAAAATATAGTTTTGGTTGAGCGGCGGGTCAAATTGAATAATTTTTGTGGTTATCGGCGGGTCATCAAAAAATTTGTTTTTGTTGACCCGCGGGTCAAGAAAAAATTTTCTTTGGTTGACTGGCGGATCAATAACTTTTTTTATTTTTATTGACCGGTGGTTCAAATAAAGCTATTTTTGGTTGACCGGCGTGTGAAATGAAATGATTTGTGTGGGTACCGGCAGGTCAATAACGTTTTTTGTCCGTTGACCCGCGGATCAATAATTTATTGTATTTCTATTGACCGGCAGGTCAATAAAATATAGTTTTGGTTTAGCGGCGGGTCAAATTGAATAATTTTTGTGGTTATCGGCGGGTCATCAAAATATTTTTTTGTTGACCCGCGGGTCAAGAAAAAATGTTTTTTTTTTGACTGGCGGATCAATAACTTTTTTTATTTTATTGACCGGTGGTTCAAATAAAGCTATTTTTGGTTGACCGGCGTGTGAAATAAAATGATTTGTGTGGGTACCGGCAGGTCAATAACGTTTTTTGTCCGTTGACCCGCGGATCAATAATTTATTGTATTTCTATTGACCGGCAGGTCAATAAAATATAGTTTTGGTTGAGTGGCGGGTCAAATTGAATAATTTTTGTGGTTATCGGCGGGTCATCAAAAAAATGTTTTTTTGTTGACCCGCTGGTCAAGAAAAAATTTTTTTTGGTTGAATGGCGGATCAATAACTATTTTTATTTTTATTGACCGGTGGTTCAAATAAAGCTATTTTTTGTTGACCGGCGTGTGAAATAAAATGATTTGTGTGGGTACCGGCAGGTCAATAACGTTTTTTGTCCGTTGACCCGCGGATCAATAATTTATTGTATTTCTATCGACCGGCAGGTCAATAAAATATAGTTTTGGTTGAGCGGCGGGTCAAATTGAATAATTTTTGTGGTTATCGGCGGGTCATCAAAAAATTTGTTTTTGTTGACCCGCGGGTCAAGAAAAAATTTTCTTTGGTTGACTGGCGGATCAATAACTTTTTTTATTTTTATTGACCGGTGGTTCAAATAAAGCTATTTTTGGTTGACCGGCGTGTGAAATGAAATGATTTGTGTGGGTACCGGCAGGTCAATAACGTTTTTTGTCCGTTGACCCGCGGATCAATAATTTATTGTATTTCTATTGACCGGCAGGTCAATAAAATATAGTTTTGGTTTAGCGGCGGGTCAAATTGAATAATTTTTGTGGTTATCGGCGGGTCATCAAAATATTTTTTTGTTGACCCGCGGGTCAAGAAAAAATGTTTTTTTTTTGACTGGCGGATCAATAACTTTTTTTATTTTATTGACCGGTGGTTCAAATAAAGCTATTTTTGGTTGACCGGCGTGTGAAATAAAATGATTTGTGTGGGTACCGGCAGGTCAATAACGTTTTTTGTCCGTTGACCCGCGGATCATTAATATATTGTATTTCTATTGACCGGCAGGTCAATCAAATATAGTTTTGGTTGAGCGGCGGGTCAAATTGAATAATTTTTGTGGTTATTGGCGGGTCATCAAAAAAATGTTTTTTTGTTGACCCGCGGGTCAAGAAAAAATTTTTTTTGGTTGAATGGCGGATCAATAACTTTTTTTCTTTTTATTGACCGGTGGTTCAAATAAAGCTATTTTTGGTTGACCGGCGTGTGAAATGAAATGATTTGTGTGGGTACCGGCAGGTCAATAACGTTTTTTGTCCGTTGACCCGCGGATCAATAATTTATTGTATTTCTATTGACCGGCAGGTGAATAAAATGTATTTTTGGTTGACCGGAAGCTGAAATAAAAGCATTTTTGTGGTTATCGGCGGGTCATCAAAAAATTTTTTTTTGTTGACCCGCGGGTAAAGAAAAAATTTTTTTTGGTTGACTGGCGGATCAATAACTTTTTTTATTTTTATTGACCGGTGGTTCAAATAAAGCTATTTTTGGTTGACCGGCGTGTGAAATAAAATGATTTGTGTGGGTACCAGCAGGTCAATAACTTTTTTTTGTTCGTTGACCCGCGGATCAATAATTTATTGTATTTCTATTGACCGGCAGGTCAATAAAATATAGTTTTGGTTGAGCGGCGGGTCAAATTGAATAATTTTTGTGGTTATCGGCGGGTCATCAAAAAAATGTTTTTTTGTTGACCCGCGGGTCAAGAAAAAATTTTTTTTGGTTGAATGGCGGATCAATAACTTTTTTTTTTTTTATTGACCGGTGGTTCAAATAAAGCTATTTTTTGTTGACCGGCGTGTGAAATAAAATGATTTGTGTGGGTACCGGTAGGTCAATAACGTTTTTTGTCCGTTGACCCGCGGATCAATAATTTATTGTATTTCTATTGACCGGCAGGTCAATAAAATATAGTTTTGGTTGAGCGGCGGGTCAAATTGAATAATTTTTGTGGTTATCGGCGGGTCATCAAAAAAATGTTTTTTTGTTGACCCGCGGGTCAAGAAAAAAATTTTTTTGGTTGAATGGCGGATCAATAACTTTTTTTATTTTTATTGACCGGTGGTTCAAATAAAGCTATTTTTTGTTGACCGGCATGTGAAATAAAATGATTTGTGTGGGTACCGGCAGGTCAATAACGTTTTTTGTCCGTTGACCCGCGGATCAATAATTTATTGTATTTCTATTGACCGGTAGGTCAATGAAATATAGTTTTGGTTGACCGGCAGCCCAAATAAAAGTATTTTTGTGGTTATCGGCGGGTCATCAAAATTTTGTGTTTTGTTGACCCGCGGGTCAAGAAAAAATTTTTTTTGGTTGACTGGCGGATCAATAACTTTTTTCATTTTTATTGACCGGTGGTTCAAATAAAGCTATTTTTGGTTGACCGTCGTGTGAAATAAAATGATTTGTGTGGGTACCGGCAGGTCAATAACGTTTTTTGTCCGTTGACCCGCGGATCAATACTTTATTGTATTTCTATTGACCGGCAGGTCAATAAAATATAGTTTTGGTTGAGCGGCGGGTCAAATTGAATAATTTTTGTGGTTATCGGCGGGTCATCAAAAATTTTTTTTTTTGTTGACCCACGGGTCAAGAAAAATTTTTTTTTGTTTGACTGGCGGATCAATAACTTTTTTTATTTTATTGACCGGTGGTTCAAATAAAGCTATTTTTGGTTGACCGGCGTGTGAAATAAAATGATTTGTGTGGGTACCGGCAGGTCAATAACGTTTTTTGTCCGTTGACCCGCGGATCATTAATTTATTGTATTTCTATTGACCGGCAGGTCAATAAAATATAGTTTTGGTTGAGCGGCGGGTCAAATTGAATAATTTTTGTGGTTATCGGCGGGTCATCAAAAAAATGTTTTTTTGTTGACCCGCGGGTCAAGAAAAAATTTTTTTTGGTTGAATGGCGGATCAATAACTTTTTTTATTTTTATTTACCGGTGGTTCAAATAAATGTATTTTTAGTTGACCGGCGTGTGAAATAAAATGATTTGTGTGGGTACCGGCAGGTCAATAACGTTTTTTGTCCGTTGACCCGCGGATCAATAATTTATTGTATTTCTATTGACCGGCAGGTCAATAAAATATAGTTTTGGTTGAGCGGCGGGTCAAATTGAATAATTTTTGTGGTTATCGGCGGGTCATCAAAAAAATGTTTTTTTGTTGACCCGCGGGTCAAGAAAAAAATTTTTTTGGTTGAATGGCGGATCAATAACTTTTTTTATTTTTATTGACCGGTGGTTCAAATAAAGCTATTTTTTGTTGACCGGCATGTGAAATAAAATGATTTGTGTGGGTACCGGCAGGTCAATAACGTTTTTTGTCCGTTGACCCGCGGATCAATAATTTATTGTATTTCTATTGACCGGTAGGTCAATAAAATATAGTTTTGGTTGACCGGCAGCTCAAATAAAAGTATTTTCGTGGTTATCGGCGCGTCATCAAAATTTTTTTTTTTGTTGACCCGCGGGTCAAGAAAAAATTTTTTTGGTTGACTGGCGGATCAATAACTTCTTTTTCTTTTTATTGACCGGTGGTTCAAATAAAGCTATTTTTTGTTGACCGGCGTGTGAAATGAAATGATTTGTGTGGGTACCGGCAGGTCAATAACGTTTTTTGTCCGTTGACCCGCGGATCAATAATTTATTGTATTTCTATTGACCGGTAGGTCAATAAAATATAGTTTTGGTTGACCGGCAGCTCAAATAAAAGTATTTTTGTGGTTATCGGCGGGTCATCAAAATTTTTTTTTTTGTTGACCCGCGGGTCAAGAAAAAATTTTTTTTGGTTGACTGGCGGATCAATAACTTTTTTTATTTTTATTGACCGGTGTTTCAAATAAAGCTATTTTTTGTTGACCGGCGTGTGAAATGAAATGATTTGTGTGGGTACCGGCAGGTCAATAACGTTTTTTGTCCGTTGACCCGCGGTTCAATAATTTATTGTATTTCTATTGACCGGCAGGTCAATAAAATATAGTTTTGGTTGACCGGCAGCTCAAATAAAAGTATTTGTTTGGTTATCGGCGGGTCATCAAAATTTTGTGTTTTGTTGACCCGCGGGTCAAGAAAAAATTTTTTTTGGTTGACTGGCGGATCAATAACTTTTTTCATTTTTATTGACCGGTGGTTCAAATAAAGCTATTTTTGGTTGACCGTCGTGTGAAATAAAATGATTTGTGTGGGTACCGGCAGGTCAATAACGTTTTTTGTCCGTTGACCCGCGGATCAATAATTTATTGTATTTCTATTGACCGGCAGGTCAATAAAATATAGTTTTGGTTGAGCGGCGGGTCAAATTGAATAATTTTTGTGGTTATCGGCGGGTCATCAAAAATTTTTTTTTTTGTTGACCCACGGGTCAAGAAAAATTTTTTTTTGTTTGACTGGCGGATCAATAACTTTTTTTATTTTATTGACCGGTGGTTCAAATAAAGCTATTTTTGGTTGACCGGCGTGTGAAATAAAATGATTTGTGTGGGTACCGGCAGGTCAATAACGTTTTTTGTCCGTTGACCCGCGGATCATTAATTTATTGTATTTCTATTGACCGGCAGGTCAATAAAATATAGTTTTGGTTGAGCGGCGGGTCAAATTGAATAATTTTTGTGGTTATCGGCGGGTCATCAAAAAAATGTTTTTTTGTTGACCCGCGGGTCAAGAAAAAATTTTTTTTGGTTGAATGGCGGATCAATAACTTTTTTTATTTTTATTTACCGGTGGTTCAAATAAATGTATTTTTAGTTGACCGGCGTGTGAAATAAAATGATTTGTGTGGGTACCGGCAGGTCAATAACGTTTTTTGTCCGTTGACCCGCGGATCAATAATTTATTGTATTTCTATTGACCGGCAGGTCAATAAAATATAGTTTTGGTTGAGCGGCGGGTCAAATTGAATAATTTTTGTGGTTATCGGCGGGTCATCAAAAAAATGTTTTTTTGTTGACCCGCGGGTCAAGAAAAAAATTTTTTTGGTTGAATGGCGGATCAATAACTTTTTTTATTTTTATTGACCGGTGGTTCAAATAAAGCTATTTTTTGTTGACCGGCATGTGAAATAAAATGATTTGTGTGGGTACCGGCAGGTCAATAACGTTTTTTGTCCGTTGACCCGCGGATCAATAATTTATTGTATTTCTATTGACCGGTAGGTCAATAAAATATAGTTTTGGTTGACCGGCAGCTCAAATAAAAGTATTTTCGTGGTTATCGGCGCGTCATCAAAATTTTTTTTTTTGTTGACCCGCGGGTCAAGAAAAAATTTTTTTGGTTGACTGGCGGATCAATAACTTCTTTTTCTTTTTATTGACCGGTGGTTCAAATAAAGCTATTTTTTGTTGACCGGCGTGTGAAATGAAATGATTTGTGTGGGTACCGGCAGGTCAATAACGTTTTTTGTCCGTTGACCCGCGGATCAATAATTTATTGTATTTCTATTGACCGGTAGGTCAATAAAATATAGTTTTGGTTGACCGGCAGCTCAAATAAAAGTATTTTTGTGGTTATCGGCGGGTCATCAAAATTTTTTTTTTTGTTGACCCGCGGGTCAAGAAAAAATTTTTTTTGGTTGACTGGCGGATCAATAACTTTTTATTTTTATTGACCGGTGTTTCAAATAAAGCTATTTTTTGTTGACCGGCGTGTGAAATGAAATGATTTGTGTGGGTACCGGCAGGTCAATAACGTTTTTTGTCCGTTGACCCGCGGTTCAATAATTTATTGTATTTCTATTGACCGGCAGGTCAATAAAATATAGTTTTGGTTGACCGGCAGCTCAAATAAAAGTATTTGTTTGGTTATCGGCGGGTCATCAAAATTTTGTGTTTTGTTGACCCGCGGGTCAAGAAAAAATTTTTTTTGGTTGACTGGCGGATCAATAACTTTTTTCATTTTTATTGACCGGTGGTTCAAATAAAGCTATTTTTGGTTGACCGTCGTGTGAAATAAAATGATTTGTGTGGGTACCGGCAGGTCAATAACGTTTTTTGTCCGTTGACCCGCGGATCAATAATTTATTGTATTTCTATTGACCGGCAGGTCAATAAAATATAGTTTTGGTTGAGCGGCGGGTCAAATTGAATAATTTTTGTGGTTATCGGCGGGTCATCAAAATTTTTTTTTTTTGTTGACCCACGGGTCAAGAAAAATTTTTTTTTGTTTGACTGGCGGATCAATAACTTTTTTTATTTTATTGACCGGTGGTTCAAATAAAGCTATTTTTGGTTGACCGGCGTGTGAAATAAAATGATTTGTGTGGGTACCGGCAGGTCAATAACGTTTTTTGTCCGTTGACCCGCGGATCATTAATTTATTGTATTTCTATTGACCGGCAGGTCAATAAAATATAGTTTTGGTTGAGCGGCGGGTCAAATTGAATAATTTTTGTGGTTATCGGCGGGTCATCAAAAAATGTTTTTTTGTTGACCCGCGGGTCAAGAAAAAATTTTTTTTGGTTGAATGGCGGATCAATAACTTTTTTTATTTTTATTGACCGGTGGTTCAAATAAATGTATTTTTAGTTGACCGGCGTGTGAAATAAAATGATTTGTGTGGGTACCGGCAGGTCAATAACGTTTTTTGTCCGTTGACCCGCGGATCAATAATTTATTGTATTTCTATTGACCGGCAGGTCAATAAAATATAGTTTTGGTTGACCGGCGGGTCAAATTGAATAATTTTTGTGGTTATCGGGGGGTCATCAAAAAATTTTTTTTTGTTGACCCGCGGGTCAAGAAAAATTTTTTTTGGTTAATTGGCGGATCAATAACTTTTTTTATTTTTATTGACCGGTGGTTCAAATAAATGTATTTTTGGTTGACCGGCGTGTGAAATAAAATGATTTGTGTGGGTACCGGCAGGTCAATAACGTTTTTTGTCCGTTGACCCGCGGATCATTAATTTATTGTATTTCTATTGACCGGCAGGTCAATAAAATATAGTTTTGGTTGAGCGGCGGGTCAAATTGAATAATTTTTTTGGTTATCGGCGGATCATCAAAAAAATGTTTTTTTGTTGACCCGCGGGTCAAGAAAATATTTTTTTTGGTTGAATGGCGGATCAATAACTTTTTTTATTTTTATTGACCGGTGGTTCAAATAAATGTATTTTTAGTTGACCGGCGTGTGAAATAAAATGATTTGTGTGGGTACCGGCAGGTCAATAACGTTTTTTGTCCGTTGACCCGCGGATCAATAATTTATTGTATTTCTATTGACCGGCAGGTCAATAAAATATAGTTTTGGTTGACCGGCAGGTCAAATTGAATAATTTTTGTGGTTATCGGGGGGTCAAGAAAAATTTTTTTTGGTTAATTGGCGGATCAATAACTTTTTTTATTTTTATTGACCGGTGGTTCAAATAAAGCTATTTTTTGTTGACCGGCGTGTGAAATGAAATGATTTGTGTGGGTACCGGCAGGTCAATAACGTTTTTTGTCCGTTGACCCGCGGTTAAATAATTTATTGTATTTCTATTGACCGGCAGGTCAATAAAATATAGTTTTGGTTGACCGGCAGCTCAAACAAAAGTATTTGTTTGGTTATCGGCGGGTCATCAAAATTTTGTGTTTTGTTGACCCGCGGGTCAAGAAAAAATTTTTTTTGGTTGACTGGCGGATCAATAACTTTTTTTATTTTTAATGACCGGTGGTTCAAATAAAGCTATTTTTGGTTGACCGGCGTGTGAAATAAAATGATTTGTGTGGGTACCGGCAGGTCAATAACGTTTTTTGTCCGTTGACCCGCGGATCAATAATTTATTGTATTTCTATTGACCGGCAGGTCAATAAAATATAGTTTTGGTTGACCGGCAGCTCAAACAAAAGTATTTGTTTGGTTATCGGCGGGTCATCAAGTTTTTTTTTTTTTGTTGACCCGCGGGTCAAGAAAAAATTTTTTTTGGTTGACTGGCGGATCAATAACTTTTTTTATTTTTATTGACCGGTGGTTCAAATAAAGCTATTTTTGGTTGACCGGCGTGTGAAATAAAATGATTTGTGTGGGTACCAGCAGGTCAATAACTTTTTTTGTTCGTTGACCCGCGGATCAATAATTTATTGTATTTCTATTGACCGGCAGGTCAATAAAATGTATTTTTGGTTGACCGGCAGCTCAAATAAAAGTATTTTTGTGGTTATCGGCTGGTCATCAAAAAATTTTTTTTTGTTGACCCGCGGGTCAAGAAAAAAATTTTTTTTGTTGACTGGCGGATCAATAACTTTTTTTATTTTGATTGACCGGTGGTTCAAATAAAGCTATTTATTTTTGACCGGCGTGTGAAATGAAATGATTTGTGTGGGTACCGGCAGGACAATAACGTTTTTTGTCCATTGACCCGCGGATCAATAACTTATTGTATTTCTATTGACCGGCCGGTCAATAAAATGTATTTTTGGTTGACCGGCAGCTCAAATAAAAGTATTTTTGTGGTTATCGGCGGGTCATCAAAAATTTTTTTTTTGTTGACCCGCGGGTCAAGAAAAAAAATTTTTTGGTAGACTGGCGGATCAATAACTTCTTTTATTTTTATTGACCGGTGGTTCAAATAAAGCTGTTTTTGGTTGACCGTCGTGTGAAATAAAATGATTTGTGTGGGTACCGGCAGGTCAATAACGTTTTTTGTCCGTTGACCCGCGGATCAATAATTTATTGTATTTCTATTGACCGGTAGGTAAATAAAATATAGTTTTGGTTGACCGGCAGCTCAAATAAAAGTATTTTTGTGGTTATCGGCGGGCCATCAAAATTTTTTTTTTTGTTGACTGGCGGATCAATAACTTCTTTTATTTTTATTGACCGGTGGTTCAAATAAAGCTGTTTTTGGTTGACCGTCGTGTGAAATAAAATGATTTGTGTGGGTACCGGCAGGTCAATAACGTTTTTTGTCCGTTGACCCGCGGATCAATAATTTATTGTATTTCTATTGACCGGTAGGTCAATAAAATATAGTTCTGGTTGAGCCGCGGGTCAAATTGAATAATTTTTGTGGTTATCGGCGGGTCATCAAAATTTTTTTTTTTTGTTGACCCGCGGGTCAAGAAAAAAATTTTTTTGGTTGACTGGCGGATCAATAACTTCTTTTATTTTTATTGACCGGTGGTTCAAATAAAGCTATTTTTGCTCAACCGGCGTGTGAAATAAAATGATTTGTGTGGGTACCAGCAGGTCAATAACTTTTTTTGTTCGTTGACCCGCGGATCAATAATTTATTGTATTTCTATTGACCGGCAGGTCAATAAAATGTATTTTTGGTTGACCGGCAGCTCAAATAAAAGTATTTTTGTGGTTATCGGCGGGTCATCAAAAAAAATTTTTTTGTTGACCCGCGGGTCAAGAAAAAATTTTTTTTGGTTGACTGGCGGATGAATAACTTTTTTATTTTTATTGACCGGTGGTTCAAATAAAGCTATTTTTTGTTGACCGGCGTGTGAAATGAAATGATTTGTGTGGGTACCGGCAGGTCAATAACGTTTTTTGTCCGTTGACCCGCGGATCAATAATTTATTGTATTTCTATTGACCGGCAGGTCAATAAAATATAGTTTTGGTTGACCGGCAGGTCAAATTGAATAATTTTTGTGGTTATCGGGGGGTCATCAAAAATTTTTTTTTTGTTGACCCGCGGGTCAAGAAAAATTTTTTTTGGTTAATTGGCGGATCAATAACTTTTTTTATTTTTATTGACCGGTGGTTCAAATAAAGCTATTTTTTGTTGACCGGCGTGTGAAATGAAATGATTTGTGTGGGTACCGGCAGGTCAATAACGTTTTTTGTCCGTTGACCCGCGGTTAAATAATTTATTGTATTTCTATTGACCGGCAGGTCAATAAAATATAGTTTTGGTTGACCGGCAGCTCAAACAAAAGTATTTGTTTGGTTATCGGCGGGTCATCAAAATTTTGTGTTTTGTTGACCCGCGGGTCAAGAAAAAATTTTTTTTGGTTGACTGGCGGATCAATAACTTTTTTTATTTTTAATGACCGGTGGTTCAAATAAAGCTATTTTTGGTTGACCGGCGTGTGAAATAAAATGATTTGTGTGGGTACCGGCAGGTCAATAACGTTTTTTGTCCGTTGACCCGCGGATCAATAATTTATTGTATTTCTATTGACCGGCAGGTCAATAAAATATAGTTTTGGTTGACCGGCAGCTCAAACAAAAGTATTTGTTTGGTTATCGGCGGGTCATCAAGTTTTTTTTTTTTTGTTGTGGTCAAGAAAAAATTTTTTTTAGTTGACTGGCGGATCAATAACTTTTTTTATTTTTATTGACCGGTGGTTCAAATAAAGCTATTTTTGGTTGACCGGCGTGTGAAATAAAATGATTTGTGTGGGTACCAGCAGGTCAATAACTTTTTTTGTTCGTTGACCCGCGGATCAATAATTTATTGTATTTCTATTGACCGGCAGGTCAATAAAATGTATTTTTGGTTGACCGGCAGCTCAAATAAAAGTATTTTTGTGGTTATCGGCAGGTCATCAAAAAATTTTTTTTTGTTGACCCGCGGGTCAAGAAAAAATTTTTTTTTGTTGACTGGCGGATCAATAACTTTTTTTATTTTGATTGACCGGTGGTTCAAATAAAGCTATTTATTTTTGACCGGCGTGTGAAATGAAATGATTTGTGTGGGTACCGGCAGGACAATAACGTTTTTTGTCCATTGACCCGCGGATCAATAACTTATTGTTTTTCTATTGACCGGCCGGTCAATAAAATGTATTTTTGGTTGACCGGCAGCTCAAATAAAAGTATTTTTGTGGTTATCGGCGGGTCATCAAAAATTTTTTTTTTGTTGACCCGCGGGTCAAGAAAAAAAATTTTTTGGTAGACTGGCGGATCAATAACTTCTTTTATTTTTATTGACCGGTGGTTCAAATAAAGCTGTTTTTGGTTGACCGTCGTGTGAAATAAAATGATTTGTGTGGGTACCGGCAGGTCAATAACGTTTTTTGTCCGTTGACCCGCGGATCAATAATTTATTGTATTTCTATTGACCGGTAGGTAAATAAAATATAGTTTTGGTTGACCGGCAGCTCAAATAAAAGTATTTTTGTGGTTATCGGCGGGCCATCAAAATTTTTTTTTTTGTTGACTGGCGGATCAATAACTTCTTTTATTTTTATTGACCGGTGGTTCAAATAAAGCTGTTTTTGGTTGACCGTCGTGTGAAATAAAATGATTTGTGTGGGTACCGGCAGGTCAATAACGTTTTTTGTCCGTTGACCCGCGGATCAATAATTTATTGTATTTCTATTGACCGGTAGGTCAATAAAATATAGTTCTGGTTGAGCCGCGGGTCAAATTGAATAATTTTTGTGGTTATCGGCGGGTCATCAAAATTTTTTTTTTTTGTTGACCCGCGGGTCAAGAAAAAATTTTTTTTGGTTGACTGGCGGATCAATAACTTCTTTTATTTTTATTGACCGGTGGTTCAAATAAAGCTATTTTTGCTCAACCGGCGTGTGAAATAAAATGATTTGTGTGGGTACCAGCAGGTCAATAACTTTTTTTGTTCGTTGACCCGCGGATCAATAATTTATTGTATTTCTATTGACCGGCAGGTCAATAAAATGTATTTTTGGTTGACCGGCAGCTCAAATAAAAGTATTTTTGTGGTTATCGGCGGGTCATCAAAAATTTTTTTTTTGTTGACCCGCGGGTCAAGAAATAAATTTTTTTGGTTGACTGGCGGATCAATAAATTTTTTTATTTTTATTGACCGGTGGTTCAAATGAAGCTATTTTTGGTTGACCGGCGTGTGAAATAAAATGATTTGTGTGGGTACCAGCAGGTCAATAAATTTTTTTTGTTCGTTGACCCGCGGATCAATAATTTATTGTATTTCTATTGACCGGCAGGTCAATAAAATGTATTTTTGGTTGACCGGCAGCTCAAATAAAAGTATTTCTGTGGTTATCGGCGGGTCATCAAAAAAATTTTTTTTGTTGACCCGCGGGTCAAGAAAAAATTTTTTTTGGTTGACTGGCGGATGAATAACTTTTTTATTTTTATTGACCGGTGGTTCAAATAAAGCTATTTTTTGTTGACCGGCGTGTGAAATGAAATGATTTGTGTGGGTACCGGCAGGTCAATAACGTTTTTTGTCCGTTGACCCGCGGACCAATAATTTATTGTATTTCTATTGATCGGCGGGTCAATAAAATATAGTTTTGGTTGAGCGGCGGGTCAAATTGAATAATTTTTGTGGTTATCGGCGGGTCATCAAAAAATTTTTTTTTTGTTGACCCGCGTCAAGAAAAAAATTTTTTTGGTTGACTGGCGGATCAATAACTTTTTTTTTTTTTATTGACCGGTGGTTCAAATAAAGCTATTTTTTGTTGACCGGGGTGTGAAATGAAATGATTTGTGTGGGTACCGGCAGGTCAATAACGTTTTTTGTCCGTTGACCCGCGGTTCAATAATTTATTGTATTTCTATTGACCGGCAGGTCAATAAAATATAGTTTTGGTTGACCGGCAGCTCAAACAAAAGTATTTGTGTGGGTACCGGCAGGTCAATAACGTTTTTTGTCCGTTGACCCGCGGATCAATAATTCATTGTATTTCTATTGACCGGCAGGTCAATAAAATATAGTTTTGGTTGAGCGGCGGGTGAAATTGAATAATTTTTGTGGTTATCGGCGGGTCATCAAAAAAATGTTTTTTTGTTGACCCGCGGGTCAAGAAAAAAATTTTTTTGGTTAACTGGCGCATCAATAACTTTTTTTATTTTTATTGACCGGTGGTTCAAATAAAGCTATTTTTTGTTGACCGGCATGTGAAATAAAATGATTTGTGTGCGTACCAGCAGGTCAATAACTTTTTTTTGTTCGTTGACCCGCGGATCAATAATTTATTGTATTTCTATTGACCGGCAGGTCAATAAAATATAGTTTTGGTTGAGCGGCGGGTCAAATTGAATAATTTTTGTGGTTATCGGGGGTCATCAATAATTTTTTTTTTGTTGACCCGCGGGTCAAGAAAAAAAATTTTTTGGTTAACTGGCGGATCAATAACTTTTTTCATTTTTATTGACCGGTGGTTCAAATAAAGCTATTTTTTGTTGACCGGCGTGTGAAATGAAATGATTTGTGTGGGTACCGGCAGGTCAATAACGTTTTTTGTCCGTTGACCCGCGGTTCAATAATTTATTGTATTTCTATTGACCGGCAGGTCAATAAAATATAGGTTTGGTTGACCGGCAGCTCAAACAAAAGTATTTGTTTGGTTATCGGCGGGTCATCAAAATTTTGTGTTTTGTTGATCCGCGGGTCAAGAAAAAATTTTTTTTGGTTGACTGGCGGATCAATAACTTTTTTTATTTTTATTGACCGGTGGTTCAAATAAAGCTATTTTTGGTTGACCGGCGTGTGAAATAAAATGATTTGTGTGGGTACCGGCAGGTCAATAACGTTTTTTGTCCGTTGACCCGCGGATCAATAATTTATTGTATTTCTATTGACCGGCAGGTCAATAAAATATAGTTTTGGTTGAGCGGCGGGTCAAATTGAATAATTTTTGTGGTTATCGGCGGGTCATCAAAAAAATGTTTTTTTGTTGACCCGCGGGTCAAGAAAAAAAATTTTTTGGTTAACTGGCGGATCAATAACTTTTTTTATTTTTATTGACCGGTGGTTCAAATAAAGCTATTTTTTGTTGACCGGCATGTGAAATAAAATGATTTGTGTGGGTACCAGCAGGTCAATAACTTTTTTTTGTTCGTTGACCCGCGGATCAATAATTTATTGTATTTCTATTGACCGGCAGGTCAATAAAATATAGTTTTGGTTGAGCGGCGGGTCAAATTGAATAATTTTTGTGGTTATCGGGGGTCATCAATAATTTTTTTTTTGTTGACCCGCGGGTCAAGAAAAAAATTTTTTTGGTTAACTGGCGGATCAATAACTTTTTTTATTTTTATTGGCCGGTGGTTCAAATAAAGCTATTTTTTGTTGACCGGCGTGTGAAATAAAATGATTTGTGTGGGTACCAGCAGGTCAATAACTTTTTTTTGTTCGTTGACCCGCGGATCAATAATTTCTTGTATTTCTATTGACCGGCAGGTCAATAAAATGTATTTTTGGTTGACCGGCAGTTCAAATAAAAGCATTTTTGTGGTTATCGGCGGGTCATCAAAAAATTTTTTTTTGTTGACCCGCGGGTCAAGAAAAAATTTTTTTTGGTTGACTGGCGGATCAATAACTTTTTTTATTTTTATTGACCAGTGGTTCAAATAAAGCTATTTTTGGTTGACCGGCGTGTTAAATAAAATGATTTGTGTGGGTACCGGCAGGTAAATAACTTTTTTTTGTTCGTTGACCCGCGGATCAATAATTTATTGTATTTCTATTGACCGGCAGGTCAATAAAATATAGTTTTGGTTGACCGGCGGGTCAAATTGAATAATTTTTGTGGTTATCGGGGGGTCATCAAAAAAATTTTTTTTGTTGACCCGCGGGTCAAGAAAAAAATTTTTTTGGTTAACTGGCGGATCAATAACTTTTTTTATTTTTATTGACCGGTGGTTCAAATAAAGCTATTTTTGCTCAACCGGCGTGTGAAATAAAATGATTTGTGTGGGTACCAGCAGGTCAATAACTTTTTTTGTTCGTTGACCTGCGGATCAATAATTTATTGTATTTCTATTGCCCGGCAGGTCAATGAAATGTATTTTTGGTTGACCGGCAGCTCAAAAAAAGTATTTCTGTGGTTATCGGCGGGTCATCAAAATTTTTTTTTTTGTTGACCCGCGGGTCAAGAAAAAATTTTTTTTTGGTTGAATGGCGGATCAATAACTTTTTTTATTTTTATTGACCGGTGGTTCAAATAAAGCTATTTTTTGTTGACCGGCGTGTGAAATGAAATGATTTGTGTGGGTACCGGCAGGTCAATAACGTTTTTTGTCCGTTGACCCGCGGTTCAATAATTTATTGTATTTCTATTGACCGGCAGGTCAATAAAATATAGTTTTGGTTGACCGGCAGCTCAAACAAAAGTATTTGTTTGGTTATCGGCGGGTCATCAAAAAAATGTTTTTTTGTTGACCCGCGGGTCAAGAAAAATTTTTTTTTGGTTGAATGGCGGATCAATAACTTTTTTTATTTTTATTGACCGGTGGTTCAAATAAAGCTATTTTTGGTTGACCGGCGTGTGAAATAAAGTGATTTGTGTGGGTACCAGCAGGTCAATAACTTTTTTTTGTTCGTTGACCCGCGGATCAATAATTTATTGTATTTCTATTGACCGGCAGGTCAATAAAATATAGTTCTGGTTGAGCGGCGGGTCAATTTGAATAATTTTTGTGGTTATCGGCGGGTCATCAAAATTTTTTTTTTTTGTTGACCCGCGGGTCAAGAAAAAATTTTTTTTGGTTGACTGGCGGATCAATAACTTTTTTTATTTTTATTGACCGGTGGTTCAAATAAAGCTATTTTTGGTTGACCGTCGTGTGAAATAAAATGATTTGTGTGGGTACCGGCAGGTCAATAACGTTTTTTGTCCGTTGACCCGCGGATCAATAATTTATTGTATTTCTATTGACCGGTAGGTCAATAAAATATAGTTTTGGTTGACCGGCAGCTCAAATAAAAGTATTTTTGTGGTTATCGGCGGGCCATCAAAATTTTTTTTTTTGTTGACCCGCGGGTCAATAATTTATTGTATTTCTATTGACCGGTAGGTCAATAAAATATAGTTCTGGTTGAGCCGCGGGTCAAATTGAATAATTTTTGTGGTTATCGGCGGGTCATCAAAATTTTTTTTTTTTGTTGACCCGCGGGTCAAGAAAAAATTTTTTTTGGTTGACTGGCGGATCAATAACTTTTTTTATTTTTATTGACCGGTGGTTCAAATAAAGCTATTTTTGCTCAACCGGCGTGTGAAATAAAATGATTTGTGTGGGTACCAGCAGGTCAATAACTTTTTTTGTTCGTTGACCCGCGGATCAATAATTTATTGTATTTCTATTGACCGGCAGGTCAATAAAATGTATTTTTGGTTGACCGGCAGCTCAAATAAAAGTATTTTTGTGGTTATGGGCGGGTCATCAAAAATTTTTTTTTTGTTGACCCGCGGGTCAAGAAATAAATTTTTTTGGTTGACTGGCGGATCAATAAATTTTTTTATTTTGATTGACCGGTGGTTCAAATAAAGCTATTTTTGGTTGACCGGCGTGTGAAATAAAATGATTTGTGTGGGTACCAGCAGGTCAATAAAATTTTTTTGTTCGTTGACCCGCGGATCAATAATTTATTGTATTTCTATTGACCGGCAGGTCAATAAAATGTATTTTTGGTTGACCGGCAGCTCAAATAAAAGTATTTCTGTGGTTATCGGCGGGTCATCAAAAAAAATTTTTTTGTTGACCCGCGGGTCAAGAAAAAATTTTTTTTGGTTGACTGGCGGATGAATCACTTTTTTATTTTTATTGACCGGTGGTTTAAATAAAGCTATTTTTTGTTGACCGGCGTGTGAAATGAAATGATTTGTGTGGGTACCGGCAGGTCAATAACGTTTTTTGTCCGTTGACCCGCGGACCAATAATTTATTGTATTTCTATTGACCGGCGGGTCAATAAAATATAGTTTTGGTTGAGCGGCGGGTCAAATTGAATAATTTTTGTGGTTATCGGCGGGTCATCAAAAAATTTTTTTTTTGTTGACCGGCAGGTCAATAAAATATAGTTTTGGTTGACCGGCAGCTCAAACAAAAGTATTTGTTTGGTTATCGGCGGGTCATCAAAATTTTGTGTTTTGTTGACCCGCGGGTCAAGAAAAAATTTTTTTTGGTTGACTGGCGGATCAATAACTTTTTTTATTTTTATTGACCGGTGGTTCAAATAAAGCTATTTTTGGTTGACCGGCGTGTGAAATAAAATGATTTGTGTGGGTACCGGCATGTCAATAACGTTTTTTGTCCGTTGACCCGCGGATCAATAATTTATTGTATTTCTATTGACCGGCAGGTCAATAAAATATAGTTCTGGTGTAGCAGCGGGTCAAATTGAACAATTTTTGTGGTTATCGGCGGGTCATCAAAAAAAATTTTTTTTGTTGACCCGCGGGTCAAGAAAAAATTTTTTTTGGTTGACTGGCGGATCAATAACTTTTTTTATTTTGATTGACCGGTTGTTTAAATAAAGCTATTTTTTGTTGACCGGCGTGTGAAATGAAATGATTTGTGTGGGTACCGGCAGGTCAATAACGTTTTTTGTCCGTTGACCCGCGGACCAATAATTTATTGTATTTCTATTGACCGGCGGGTCAATAAAATATAGTTTTGGTTGAGCGGCGGGTCAAATTGAATAATTTTTGTGGTTATCGGCGGGTCATCAAAAAATTTTTTTTTTGTTGACCGGCAGGTCAATAAAATATAGTTTTGGTTGACCGGCAGCTCAAACAAAAGTATTTGTTTGGTTATCGGCGGGTCATCAAAATTTTGTGTTTTGTTGACCCGCGGGTCAAGAAAAAATTTTTTTTGGTTGACTGGCGGATCAATAACTTTTTTTATTTTTATTGACCGGTGGTTCAAATAAAGCTATTTTTGGTTGACCGGCGTGTGAAATAAAATGATTTGTGTGGGTACCGGCATGTCAATAACGTTTTTTGTCCGTTGACCCGCGGATCAATAATTTATTGTATTTCTATTGACCGGCAGGTCAATAAAATATAGTTTTGGTTGAGCGGCGGGTCAAATTGAATAATTTTTGTGGTTATCAGCGGGTCATCAAAAAAATGTTTTTTTGTTGACCCGCGGGTCAAGAAAAAAATTTTTTTGGTTAACTGGCGGATCAATAACTTTTTTTATTTTTATTGACCGGTGGTTCAAATAAAGCTATTTTTTGTTGACCGGCATGTGAAATAAAATGATTTGTGTGGGTACCAGCAGGTCAATAACTTTTTTTTGTTCGTTGACCCGCGGATCAATAATTTATTGTATTTCTATTGACCGGCAGGTCAATAAAATATAGTTTTGGTTGAGCGGCGGGTCAAATTGAATAATTTTTGTGGTTATCGGGGGTCATCAATAATTTTTTTTTTGTTGACCCGCGGGTCAAGAAAAAAATTTTTTTGGTTAACTGGCGGATCAATAACTTTTTTTATTTTTATTGACCGGTGGTTCAAATAAAGCTATTTTTTGTTGACCGGCGTGTGAAATGAAATGATTTGTGTGGGTACCGGCAGGTCAATAACGTTTTTTGTCCGTTGACCCGCGGTTCAATAATTTATTGTATTTCTATTGACCGGCAGGTCAATAAAATATAGTTTTGGTTGACCGGCAGCTCAAACAAAAGTATTTGTCTGGTTATCGGCGGGTCATCAAAATTTTGTGTTTTGTTGATCCGCGGGTCAAGAAAAAATTTTTTTTGGTTGACTGGCGGATCAATAACTTTTTTTATTTTTATTGACCAGTGGTTCAAATAAATGTATTTTTGGTTGACCGGCGTGTTAAATAAAATGATTTGTGTGGGTACCGGCAGGACAATTACGTTTTTTGTCCGTCGACCCGCGGATCAATAATTTATTGTATTTCTATTGACCGGCAGGTCAATAAAATATAGTTCTGGTGTAGCAGCGGGTCAAATTGAACAATTTTTGTGGTTATCGGCGGGTCATCAAAAAAATTTTTTTTTGTTGACCCGCGGGTCAAGAAAAAATTTTTTTTGGTTGACTGGCGGATCAATAACTTTTTTTATTTTGATTGACCGGTGGTTTAAATAAAGCTATTTTTTGTTGACCGGCGTGTGAAATGAAATGATTTGTGTGGGTACCGGCAGGTCAATAACGTTTTTTGTCCGTTGACCCGCGGACCAATAATTTATTGTATTTCTATTGACCGGCAGGTCAATAAAATATAGTTTTGGTTGACCGGCAGCTCAAATAAAAGTATTTCTTTGGTTATTGGCGGGTCATTAAAAAAATTTTTTTTGCTTGACCCGCGGGTCAAGAAAAATTTTTTTTTGGTTGACTGGCGGATGAATAACTTTTTTTTTTTTATTGACCGGTGGTTCAAATAAAGGTGTTTTTGGTTGACCGGTGGGTCAAATAAAATGATTTGTGTGGGTACTGGCGGGTCAATAATTTTTTTTGTTCATTGACCCACGGAGCAATAATTTATTGTATTTCTATTGACCGGCAGGTCAATTAAATGCATTTTTGGTTGACCGGCAGCTCAAATAAAAGTATTTCTTTGGTTATTGGCGGGTCATCAAAAAATTTTTTTTTGTTGACCCACGGGTCAAGAAAAAAATTTTTTTGGTTGACTGCCGGATGAATAACTTTTTTTATTTTTATTGACCGATGGTTCAAATAAAGTTGTTTTTGGTTGACCGGTGGGTCAAATAAAATGATTTGTGTGGGTACTGGCGGGTCAATAACTTTTTTTTGTTCATTGACCCACGGAGCAATAATTTATTGTATTTCTATTGACCGGCAGGTCAATTAAATGTATTTTTGGTTGACCGGCAGCTCAAATAAAAGTATTTCTTTGGTTATTGGCGGGTCATAAAAAATTTTTTTTTTGTTGACTGGCGGATCAATAACTTTTTTTATTTTTATTGACCGGTGGTTCAAATAAATGTATTTTTGGTGAACCGGTGGGTGAAATGAAATTAATTGTGTGGGTACCGGCGGGTCAATAACTTTTTTTTGTCCGTTGACCCGCGGATCAATAATTTATTGTATTTCTATTGACCAGCAGGTCAATAAAATATAGTTTTGGTTGAGCGGCGGGTCAAACTTAATAATTTTTGTGGTTATCGGCGGGTCATCAAAATTTTGTTTTTTGTTGACTGGCTGATCAGTCGGTCAGTCAGTCGGTCCAAACATTTTTTTTCAATCGGTTGGTCAGTCAAAAAAAAATTTGTCGGTTGGTTCAAAAAAATTTATTTTAGTAGGTCTGACAGAAAATATTTTTAGTCTCTCTGAAAAAAAATGTTTTTTTAGTTGCTCTATAAAATATATTTCTTAAATCGGTCTAAAAAAGATTTTTTTTACTTGGTCTAAAACAGTTTTTTGTTGTTGGTTGGTTGAAAAATATTTCTTTGGGTTGGTCCATCGAAAAAATTTCTTTTCGATCCGTCCATTCGTTTATTCATTCTTTCGTTTTTTTTGTTCGTTCTTTTGTTTGTCTGTCCATCCGTTCATTTGTTCATTCCTTTGGTCAGTGGGTGGGAGGGTCGATGATTTAGGGTTAGGGTTAACCCTAACAGAACATTAACAGAAAGTTAATGTCCAAGTTAATGTCCAAGGCCTTTTTTTCTGTGAAGATCCCAGAGAGGGTTAGTTGCTTATTATCTATTTCATAAATAGCGCTCTTTATTTCATTTAGTTATTATTTATTTCATGAAAGGGTTATTAATGATTAATGATTGGGGTGGCAGTGGCTCAGTGGTAGAGCAGGTCATCAACTGATTGTAGGATCAGTGGTTTGATTCCCGCTCCCCTAATCACTTGTTGTTGTGTCCTTGGGTAGGACACTTTACCCTTTTTGCCTCCAGTGAGGCACCCCCTGGTGTGTGAATGTGTGTGATTGTTCCAGTGGTGATTGGAGGGGCTGTAGGTGCTTTTATCAACAGTCTATTGGAGCTTCAAACAAAAGTCTAAGACCAAATTTGACTGCATATTTTTATCCCTGAGTCTGCATTTCATCTGATGTCATTGTTTGCATGTTTATCATCCTATTGGATTTGTGCAAATATGTCGACCTTCTGTTGTAAAAAAAGAAAAAGAAAAAAGAAAGCAAACCAACTTGCAGATGAATCCTTCTCGCTTGCACCCTCCCCATTACCATCTTCCCATGTTTGATGGAAAATATTATCATGTTCTTAACAGCTGCCGCGCAGGTGACTCATGCATGTGTCCATATCAACAATGCATGGATTTGCTTGACAAGATGAGATAGTAATAGATAGCAAACTTCAGTTCTGTTTGTGAAGTAGACACTTATCAGCACATTTGCTCACCTTTGCAAGTTATGAAGCCATAAAAACCAGTGAAACTTGATGGTTTCAGTGGCAATTCCATCTCATATCTTATTTAATCATGCAGGTTAATTGTAGGCAGTGTTGTGTAGATGAGGAAAGGTGTGTTTGGTGTGATTGGAAACGTGTTTTTTCCTCTCAGGGCATCATTTGTGCTCGAGCCAAAGGCGGCCGGTGACTTCCTGTGTTGTCCTGCTCTGTCCACCTCTGTGTTTCGAGCAGCTAATCCCTACCTGTCACGGAAGGAGGTCCATAAAAGATGGATTTGCTCCTCCACTCACCGCAGCTTTTCATTTACAGAACGGACAGCAGCATCCTTTCATCCTCATCCCCTGCTCAGCACTTTAATCCAGCGAGAGCGAATGGAGTGATTAAAAAGACGAAGATGAGACATGATGAAAGGGGGTCACAGCGGTCAGCAGGATGTGGGCAGGTGACGGGGGAGGAAGGTGTGGAGGATGGAGGTGTGTGTTTTTTTAACCTCACAACACCACTTCCTGGAACATGATGCTGTTTTCTGCAGAGGAAAGGTGAGAGTGGTGGGGGTGTGGGTGGGGGCACTCTGAGTGCAACACCTGCTTCGTATTCGACCACTTACGCGTTTCCATCTTTGGTTCTTGAATGGAAAACACATTTTAAACATCAGACATGAGAAAGAGCAGGAAGCATCTGAACCGATCACAAACAGTCCGCATGAAGTTTGAATGTGAACGTAACTCAACTGGTGAGGAATTTTAAATTCTGTAGACAAATCTCAGGAAAATGAGACTAAATCTCAGTTTTGTCTCAGAAAATCCTGAAGTGTCGTATTCCTCTGTGCCTCATTACCAGAAACAGGAACACTGAGGTTTACCGAGTCTTTAGTAAAAACTTCCCCCACACCGAAAGTGAATTAACAGCTAGCTGAAAGTAGTCCCAATAAAATATAACAGTTTACTTGCTTTAGTGACATTTATGTCTCAGCCTTTAAGATAAATAACTATTCAAGAGGTTGTTTTAGATTTACGTCTGCAGTGGGAATAACAGGCCACAGAAATCCTGACGTTGTTTCGGAGAAGGATTTCCATCCTGATAGACCACCGCTGGAGGTTTCCTGACTTTAGGATATTCATGAACAAACATCTGACAGATTGGCTGCTGCAGATTACTTGTGCAACAACTGTCCTGGACTGCAAATTGTCATCATAAGGATTTCAGTTTTGATTCCAATCAGCTTTCAGCAGCAGGATGATTTATGACCAGATTGACGTCAAGACAGAATTCTCCAACTCGATGCACTTACACAACAGGATGCACATCTATCTCCTGATGCTGGATGCATCAGGAGATAGATGGAGCGCCCCCTAGTGGTCTGTATTGTGTTAGCGGTGCAGCTCATGAAACGAGAAACGACAATTATTATCTTTGTCTTCAGCTTTATTCAGATTTGTTCTTGTTTTAAAAGAGAATTCATTTAGTAATTAAAACTTTACAGGACAAGAATGTCTATTAAAAAAGAAAAAAGAAAATAATGAAGTCACATAGAGGTCAAAGGTACCTTAAAATAATACAAAATAATATACATTTCCATGAAGGCTCATCTTTTATATACATTCTTACATGATCACAGTTCTAGAAGTAAAGATTTAAAGTTTTCTAATAATTTCTTTGTAATGGAGACGATTAAAGCAAAAGCAGCAATGCCAAATCCGAAGCTTCACAGACGCAGTCAAGATATTTTTAACAGCTCCTCAGATTTGGTCCTTAAAAGTTGATTTTTCTCAAAGCAGGAAGGAAATCCTTTTCATTTTACAGCATTCTCTCAGAATCACTCTGATTTCCACGAGCTTTCAGAAAAACAATAAAGACATCAAAAAGCTGTTGGGTTCGTCTGACGGCTATTTCTTTGACTGTTCCATTCAGGCTCCACCCCTCAGGGACGCATCCTCGAGACGATGATCACAACGATTCAAAGACACTCAGAATCCTGATGCTCAGCCCCGCCCACAACCACACAAACTCACACGTGATCACGTTTATGGCGAACGCCTCACGTCTTATCAGACCGGTGGGGTCAGAACAGGAATGTTTCAGTACATCTAATCAGCATTCACCTCCAGTCTGACTAAATTGCCTCTTCATCGTGACAACTGTGCAAACTGAATGCATAACTTAACAAACCGGCAGAAACAAATTCAAACTCCAGCGGTTAGCAGAGAAGGGAATTTCCCTTTCAGCTTCTAGTGAGGACGGCTGTGAAAGGGCTTCTTCCTCCTCCTGCCTTCCTGACGACATGAGGAAGAGGAGCTGCTGGACCGATCTTCAGGAACAAGTTCAGCGAGAGACGAGTCAGTTTACGAGTCGGCCAACACAAGAGCTGTGTAACATCTGCCAACAGCTTTTTCTAAATCAATCAACTTGCTGATTGGTCAATAAAGTGTCAAGAATGAGTGACGAATGCGAGACGGGGCGAAGGCGAAATGTTTGTGCAGCTGAAAGCAGCAAGTTTGGAATTTACTAACAACACAAAACAGAAAAAGCAGCAACTTCAGACTTCGGATGAAGTGAAACGCTAAATGTTTGACGTTTACTCATTAAAACTCAACGATCAATCGACAGGTTGAGTCGATCGGTTCTCAGCGAAGGACAAAAAAAAACAAACATCTGGTACGGACACATGAAGCCCTGCTGCCTTCAAGACACACCAGAATGTGGGAAATCATAAACTTCATGTGAGTGGGGAAACAAAACAAAAAAAAAAAGGTTGGTCTCTGAATGATGACGTCATGCAGATCTCTGACATCACATCAAAGGGGCGTTGACTTTGTCACAGGAGGCTGCGTTTTAAATACGTGTTACTTCCTGCTGCACAGGAAGTGCGTTCTTCTGCCGTTTCTCGTTCTCTCCTGGGATTTTCCATCTTGACCACAGTTCAAAGAGCGGATGCTGCTTTCACGCCCGATTGGTGGGGATTTCCAACTTCCTGGCTGTCAGTAGGTGTCACCCCCACCCAGAGAACATCTGAACAATTTAAATCCAGCATCTGAACACGACCCAGGACGGACGGACGGCAGACGGATGGTGACTGATGACCACTGCACGATGTGAAGGCCTTTGAGAAACTGTTGGGTTTAACACAATAAATCATATTTAGCAAACTGCTGAATCAGAACTCTGGTCGTGAGGCGTAATCCAGAAACCAGACTGGATCCACAAATAGTCTGTGGCGAGTGATAATGAGCCCTCGCCGGGCCACATGCTGCTCAGTCGTGGGTTGTGACGGGTAATTTTGTCCTTTTGGCAGGAACAGAACAAAAGGAGAGTTCCTCCGCTGGTTCGCAGCCGTGTGTGTGTGTGTGTGTGGAGGGGGGTTAGGAGTTCAGACCCAACAGGCACCAAGACGTCCATAAAAGGCCTCCGTCTGACCACGTCGTCACCCTGGCGGGGGGGGGGGTCCGATCTGTCTCCCGTCACAGATTGGAGGACTGGGAGAGTTGGTAGGGTCCGTTCACCTGAGGAGGAGGAGAGAGCTCAAATTAACACAGATTACAGGAAGAGGAGTTGCTCCAGATTAAATTAAAGCCTCAGATTAGACAAAGAAAAAGTGAAACAGGTCGTTGACTCGAGGCGCTCGGCTGTGATTGGCTAAGATGATGTGAAACGACAGCAGGTGGCAAAAACGCACAAGTCCCTCACTTTGTACCATCTGCATTGTCTCTCCTGGCCTAATACTGAGGTTGCCAAGGCAACCGCAACCAAAACAAAGGTTTTAAAAGTGGAAACATTAAAAGACAGACGTATAAGTGAAGAAGTCGCTGTAAAGAGACGTGAACAACGTTTTCAGACGTCGTGGCTTCACACAACGTCTCGCTTCCCAACTTCACGTGACATCGCCGTCATTAACCAGCAGGTCTGTGATACACAAACACTCCAGAGAATAACGTCATCAGACTCTGCTCTGATTGGACGAATTACTTTAAGTTGTGGACAAGGAGCTTGAGCCAAAACAATAACTCTCTCTAATGGAACATTTCATTTATCGCTGATCTACACGCCGTCAACGAAAAAAAGCCTGGAATGCATTTTGGGACTGATGATCCTGGTCGGATGCATACATTTGAGACATTTGTTATTGTAAAACTATAAATCTTTAAGTTCATCATAAATTGTCGGCGGTGTATTCGATATTTCTTCGCTAAGCGATTGAGACGTTTTCCCAGCTGTGTGAGCACAGAGAATTCCGTAAATCAGAGCAGGACAGGACGATGATTCTGGGTAACAACACACAGGTGTTGGTGTGAACGCCGCATCCGAGTCCGACGCCAACCGTCCATCATCGCTTCAGACCCAGAAAAACCCGGATCGACCCAAGTGTGGGAGACATTAAGACAGCGATGTCCATGCCTGTACGTGTCCTCCCACATAAATCCAACTGGTCTTGATATTCCTGCACAGGCATAACCTTCAGCTCCAGTTAGCGCACAAACAACACAGTTTGTAAGTAATTTAATTTCACGCCTTTAGCGTGTCCCGTTTCATTTTCACATGTTTGGCTTTGACATATCTGAATGCTGGAACGCGTGAGGCTTGACTTAATGTTCCGGTTTAGAATGAGCTTCAAATTAAAAAAAAAAAAAAGGTACCATGACCAGAAACATGCCTCTTTTCACTCAAGCCTGTGGGTTTGCACATGTCAAAAAATATTTGAAATCAAAATCCAACTCAAATCTTTGATTGTTTTTGCTCTGGTGCAGGAAAAGTTTAACAAAACAACGTTAAGAAAGAGAGAAGTTCAGCTGAGTAGAGCATTGCTCTCGCTTTACAGACGTGAAGATGATGACCCTTCCTCCGACAGATAAAACTACAACCAGCGACTTTGGATCCGACGTGGGACTTTCCAGAAAACACAATCGGTCGCTTCAAGTTCAGATTTAAAAACCCAACTGCTCTTGAAACACGGTGAAGTTGTTTCTTTTTGCAGCGGCAGCAGAGAATCGTTACCGATACCCATGACTTCATTCAATTATCTGCAGCCTGGAGGCCAAATCTGAGGCGAAATCAACATCCTGGACGATTCAATTTAACTCCCATTGTCGAGTGACTGATTAATAACACACACACACACGCACACATACACTAAACATGTAATTAGCTGATTGCGTCTCCGTTTCCGTCTTCTCTGGATTGCATCAGCGACATAAAAAGGACAGGAACGGTCATTTTTGTTGGGTTTTTCTTTCTTGTTCTCTCTCAGCTGTAGTTCTTTTTCCTCCAACAACAGCTGACGGATGGAATAAAACTCACAGGGGACTAAACATGTCTCCGTGTTTAGGGGTAATGCATGAGGACGGGGGGGATGAGTGGGACATTTGGTTTCCATTATAACACAAAGAACACGGTCCTATGTAGTGTGTAGCACAAACACAAGCCTGAAAAACATTCAGAAATATGATAAAGACATCTTTCACTGATTTCCGGACGCAAGATATTTAAAGCTGCGATTTATATCTTTGGAGTCAAGTGGTTTTCTGGGGGGTAACTCGATATTCAACTTTCAGTTCAGACTGTTTTTAAAAGATAATGGCCTCGCTGATGGATTTGCGTGTGCGTGAACAGCGTCCCACTCACTCGTGTGTCGTACTCCAGGACAAACGGCGGGATGTCGATCTGCTCGGGTCTGATGCAGGTGAAGAGCTGCTGCAGGTTGTCCAGGTAACGTACCTTTTCCTTCACCCCCGACACGGTGAAGGTGGTGAAGAACCACGTGGAGACCTTGTGAGCACAGAGGAACGAGAAAGCAAACGCTTCAGTCGTGGTTCTGATTTGGATTCCACGTTTCCAGGAGGATAATTTTGCCGTAAGCGAGACAAATGTGGACGGAAATATTTTCTAATTGACTTCAATTATTCCTAATGAAAAGTTTGGAGCAAAAAACATACTGGAATTCCAGTAAACAACAAACAACAGATCGGAACCAGAAAGCCGTCAAAGACAGCACATCTGCACCGGCTGCATCTCTCTGGAAGGATTATTCTCTTTATATAACGACTAATTCCACCAACCGGATTAATAATTCACCTTACCTTAGAGCGAAATGACGGATGCACGAAGTAGAAGGCCTTCAAGTTCTTTTTAAATCTGCAACACATGAAAGAGAAAACCTCAGGAATAATAAATCGATGAAAATCCTGAAACCTGCTGTGAGCTTTTCTGACTGTAGAAAATTTTTATAGTAGCTAGCGGCTTCGGTAATGTGTGCCTAGACAAGAATGACAAGCTAACGCTAACTATCAACCACTTCTGCTAATGCAATAATAAATAAATAAAAAGATCAGTTCTTTCTATCCTGAATGTTCACTAACATCCTGACAAACTGTTTGCTCTGCCGCTGTAAATACCAGTTCAGCCCCAGCTGTGTTTTTATGGGATGTATTTCCTCCTGTCGGTGACATTTGGGTAACATTTTCTAAAAACTACACTTCCAATCTGTTCTGGTAAATAATAAAAACCTTATTCTAAGATGAAACTATAAATTTGTGATGTCGGTTTTCAAAAATTCATGAAGCTGATGCGTCACCGCCCGTCTCACATTATTCACCAGAAGAGCAAAAACTGACAAATAGATGGATTTAGATGAATTTGTTGTCCTTTTTAACACATTTTTGGAGAGCGTTTGGACATTGAATCAAACATATCTGGTGTCACAGCAACTCAGGAGTGAGAAAAGGTGTTTCAGTCCTTGATCAAATCACCCAACCCGTCAACTTCACCACTTTGCAGCCGACAGGAAGAACTATTCCCAATGAATAATGACTTTTGCATTTGGTCAAACCATCCATTTAGTCTGTGCTCGCTTGTTAGCAGGCCAACGTTTAATACCACCAGCAGATATAGATAATGGAATCCATCTGCTATAATTTGATCGACTGAGGATTGATGACTGTCAGCAGGATTGGGTATTTTTAATTAGCGGGCTTTGGGACAATTATTTCTGTCTGCAGGACTCATCAAAACCTAACTCTCTCTCCAACCGATGGATTGTCATTGGAGTTGAGACATTCATGGTCCCCTGATGATAATTGTAATTATTTGGGGTTTTGAGTTGGCTTTGACTCTTGATCCGGTAGAATCAGGGCACTGGACTCCAGTCTGCAGTTCTGATCAGAATTAATCAACTTTCAGAAATACCTTCACTCGACTTGGAAACTCCTTGTAGCCATCGTCTCCATGATCTCATTCCCTGACTTTGCGAAGGTTTTGTGAGCTCTGTAATAAACTTAACAGCTTCACCACAAGACACCAGTTTTCCCACCGAGTTCTGGATCAACTGACCCAAACCGCCGATCCGCCTGTAAATCTCCCATACCTTAACATCACGCCTTCTAGCTCAGCCTCGTCCTGCTGGGAGAAATCCATCAGTAACCTGGAACTCAAGCCCTCCCAGTGTGTACTGGACATCACGGCCCGATAAACAAGAAAACCACATCAGCGGCAAGAAGTAGAAGACACAATCCTGAGGTCGGCAAACATTCAAATTGGGAACGCAGTCTCAGCTTCATTGTTTTGGAGATAGAGCCACAAATCACAAGTTACCCACTGATTTCTACGAGACGGCGAAAAGATGGCGGCTGCGAAATGACACCAACAGACCCGAATCAATCCGTTTTCTTACCACACAGGGACAGCCAAAAATAGGAAGCCATGTTTTTCTAGTTTACGGCCTCAGCAGGGGATCAGTTCTAAATCGACGACACAGATATCCTGGCATTCTGGTCCAGCATGGGACCCAAACTCACAAGAACATCTCTCTTGGAGAGGAATCAGCATCTCCACACTTAGCCAGAGAGTTTTGGAAACTTTCGTATTCATGTTTGGCTTTCTGTCTGCTGGCTTGGTCGTTCGGAGCCAACGTGCATCTGCAGCAAATCAACGGCTTGCTGGGTTGAACAAGATGGAGATGCCAGGGCCAAGAACAGTGGAGGAATTTTTTTCTGCAGAATTAGTCACAGACCATGGTGAAAGATTTGGGGAAAAAGTAGAAACTATATTTGAACCGGCCATCTGGAGGAACGGGATTATTCCTGGTGGGCTGTTTGACAATTGTTGCAGATGCAACACAAACTATTTGCAAATAAAACCAACCACGCTGAAAATGAAATAACACCGAGTGCAGTCGAGAGGGGCTTTGCTGGGCAACGCTTGGATTAGAAGTGGAGCAGAAAAGACAGGAAGAGAAGAAAAAACTCAATTTGTGTTTTTGAAACACCAATAGAGCTTGAAGATTCTTCAGCCTAAACATTTTAAAATAGTAAATTATATTTTTTGTACTGTGACATGTCAATCATCCTCATCTATGAGTCTAGAGGCGTTTGGCAGCAACCCATGAAACAACACCGTGCCAGTTCTACAGCTAGTCAAAGCTTTGCAGTCGCACCAGTTATTCATTCTTTTTTGTCTGCTCATCTGCCTTGGGGGTCACGGGTTATGCTGGAACCTATTCCTAGCTAGCTATGGGTGAAAGGTGGGGTACACCCAGGACGAGTCGCCAGCTCATCGCAAGGCCACACAGGAAGACAGACAACCATTCAAACACAAGTTTGGAGCGACCAATTCAACCAAACTGCTTGTTTTTGGAGGTGGGAGGAAGATGGGGAACCGGAGAGAACCCACACAGACACGGAGCCCGGAAAAGCCCTAGGTGGAATCGAACCAAAGACCTTCTTGGTGTGAGACAACAGAGCTAACCACTGTGCACAATAAGGTAGACAAACGGTTCTGGTTTCTTGTACTGAAACATGTTCAACTTTTCAAGTTCTGCACCTGATAATCTCAACCAAACGCAGGCTAAATGGGGTGGGGGCCATGACAAGAAGACTGATGCATTACATCTTAAATGGTTCTGATTATTGTCAGGTTGGCTATGAGAAGATGCCCCACCCTTCACCACGGCTCAAAGAGATTAGTTGGCAGCTTTTAGTACAATTTGGCTAAATCTTGAAATCAGCATTGCCTCAAATTGGTGAAGGGGAAAAATCCCAGACCCACATATTCATCTGGATCCACATTAAAGATTTTATGGATTGATTCTGGGATTGCGGCCCATCCTTACACCATGCTTTCTGGAAATCAGTCCAGTACTTTTATGCAGCGCTGGTAAAAACAAACCAACAAATAAACAGACCGGGTGAAACAGGACATCCTCAGATCCCATTTTGTCTTCAACAAGCATTTTCCCTGAAACATAAGATATGATTTACGGCACAAAGAAGCACATTTGCCATTGTGTAACCAAAACCCAGACAGGATTTGTTTTTCCCAATAGTTATCCACTGGTGACAGTGGAAGAACCAGCGAATCTGACAAAATCGAGACTGAGTGGAGGGCAAGCACTCGATAGAGACCACTGCACCATGTCGACTCGTGTTTCCTCTAAGCAACAGGACTTGATCAGAAGGTAAAAAAACAGTTGACTACAGTGTGTCTTTCGCTCATTTTTACCCCCCTACCAAGTCTGAATTGGGATTCTTAGTCGCTGATTTGGACAACAGCCAGACTGCCAGAAAACAAACCAGGAGCTGGTCATACGCTCCACTTAGTGGTTAATACAGCTAGCACAGCAAGTACCAGAGGATGGGGTTTGGTTTCCACTGGGACTGCCTGGCCCCACGCTGCTGTAAAGTACATTATACACTACCATCCAAAGAAAAAAACAATAAAAAAGAACCATGGCATAGATTTTCTAGTTAAGCAGATCCAAATACACAATCATATGAAGCCTGACTAATCTTTCATCAATGATCTCACTGGGCCATAGCCCAAAGCCTAATGCAAAGAGTCTAAAGCCCAGTCTAAAGCCTAAAGCCTAAAAAAAAAAGTGCAGCCCAAAGTCTACAGTCCAGAGTTTAAAGGCTAGAGTCTACAGCCCACAGTCTAAAGGTCAGAGTCTACAGCCCACAGTCTAAAGGCCAGAGTCTACAGCCCACAGTCTAAAGGCCAGAGTCTACAGCCCACAGTCTATAGTCCAGAGTCTAAAGGCCATAACCCAGAACCGAAAGCAGAGTTTACAGCCCAGTCTAAAGCCTAAAGCAAAGAGTCTGAAGCCCAAAGCCCAAAGTCTAAAGCCCAGAGTCTAAAGCCCAGAGTCTACAGTCCAGAGTCTACAGTCCAGAGTCTACAGTCCAGAGTCTACAGTCCAGAGTCTACAGTCCAGAGTCTACAGTCCAGAGTCTACAGTCCAGAGTCTAAAGGCCATAGCCCAAAGCCTAAAGCAAAAAGTTTACCGCCCAGTCTAAAGCCTAAAGCAAAGAGTCTGAAGCCCAAAGTCTACATCCCAGAGTCTAAAGCACAGAGTCTGAAGCCCAGAGTCTACAGTCCAGAATCTAAAGCCCATAGTCTAAAGTCTAAAACCCAGAGTCTAAAGTCTAAAGTCCAGAGTCTAAAGTCCAGAGTCTAAAGAGCAGATTCTTAAGTCCAGAGTATAAAGTCCAGAGTCTATAGTCTAAAGGCCAGATTCTGCCAACAACTATAATGTATATTCAACAAATGAATTACGCATGTCAATCCAGAATTTTTAAAAACGTATTAACCGGACAAAAACGAAGGGTAAATATCAAGAGCAAAAACCCGCACAATCCGGTACAAAACGAAAGCCTTTGACTGAATTTGCCAAACAGAAAATATTAAGAAAGGTTTGTTAGACTGACTGGATGAGTTCCAGAAAGACATGAATAGAGAAACGCCAGAGCTGAAAGGTGCATAATGCCTGAAACAGAAGCTCATTTGGTTACATTAATAAAAGACAGAAGAAGTCATGTTGAATCCATCCATTAAGCAACGGAACTTCTCTTTGTTTTTGACATCGAATGGTGTTTTATCAATGCTACAGAATACCGTGGTGAGAGCAATTAAAGATTAAACCGTCAATGCAATTTATTTCTAACCTACCTACATACAATTCTAGGTGCATTTCTCAGCCTCCGCTGGATTTGGAGGCAATAATGAAAGCTGTGGAGCTAAATATGCAAAATATCATTTACATACATTTACAATTAGAATTCTGTCACAGTGTGGAAATAAGACATGAAGACTGAAGTTGCTCTGAACTATGAAGGATATTCCCAAGAAGTTATCTGGGTAGTTAAACATGACCAAACTCACTATTGTTTACCCTTGCAAAAGACCTGAACATCGTTCAAAGTAATCACAATTAGCATTGTGTTGATGTCTCTTATTGTCCCACATGTAAAACTAACCGGAAATGAAAAATGCATGCATAAACGCCTATCTGGAAATCTGTCGGATACCGTTTGGTGACGTCTTCTGCACCAGTAACTGAATATATTTTAAAAAATGTAAAAATAAACCTTGTTTTATAGTGCTGTACTATAAAACATAGTTTAAAGTTCAGGCACCAGGTAACCCAACCTTGATGTACTTCATATCTCAACTGAGAGCTAGGAAAAATTACTTAATCTGCACATCAGATTCAAAAAAGATGTTTTGACTTTGCAATTCAGCTTCACATATTTGGCATCTTTGAAAACTCAACGGTTGATTCTTCAACTTAACACTTTCACAAACAAACACAAAGTTGAACAATTGCTTATGTAAGTGATTTATATGAAAGATCTGGTTCTGAACAAGGATCCACTTTCAAAACTTTGAAGCGTCTCATTAAGCCTGAGTCATAGCCAATACATCACTACAGAACGCATTCCAAGTTTGGCTTTCCTGGTCCTAATATGGCTGCCAGATTTCCAAAACCAACCATGAAACAAAACGTTTCGCTGCTCCTTTTGCTTTTCCAAAAGTCTAAACACTGTAACCTTGGCGTGTCATGCTGTAGCATGAACAATTTATCTGAACTTTCAATGTAGCTGCAGATGTCAGCGCATTCAAAGGAGCAGCGAGTCAGAGCCAAAGAAAGGCCAGATGAAGGTCAGATGACAGCCAGGTCTGGCAGGCGACGCTGCATTTTGCACACGTGATCGTTTTGAGGTATAAATTTATCACTGATGGGGCAACACAGGGTTCTCATTTTTTACTTAATGTTTCATTAACATATTAGGTCTGGCTAGACAAAATGTCCTTTTTGCTGTGAACAGAGAAACAACAAAAATGCCAGGAAGCCATCAAAGCCGTCAGCCTTTGTTCCAACTGGAACCCTTTCTGTCACTTTTTGCATCATTGCCTCATGGTCCATGTTTGAAATATAGTTCTGGCTATTAAAAAACACAAATGTAGCCCGCCAGTAGAATTAGCCAAATAACTGCACAGCCAGATTATGCAGCATAGAATGTTCAAGTCATCCTCATGGGAGGGAGGATGAAGCAACAGCTCCAGAGTTTTCTTATCCAATGACCGTGTGTGGTAGAGAATGACAAATTAGAAAGATGAAAGGCTAAAACACTGGGAATCAATCTAATATCTGATCTAACTGTCCTTTTATTTGACTCCATTTGGACCAAAGTGCTTCATCTGTGTTAAAAAATGAGTCTAAAAACTGGAAGATGTGAAAATAGTAGAAAATGTCAAACATGCACGAAATGCAACATCCCAGAAGATATTTAACGTCACATTCAGATTATGTCAATTTGACTTTTTGTCCCATCTGTGCATCCTTTCCTCCCCATTACGGCTACAGGCTCGGTTTAACAGGAGTGTTTGATGTCACACTGACTTGGCGTCGACGATTTCGTAGAGGCTCTTGAGGAAGTCGGAGCGCAGGTGGTTGTGCTCTCCGGTCAGCGTGTGGAAGTAAACCATCACGTACTCCTTCACCGTGATGTGGTCCATGACGTGGATGAAGTACAGCAGCGCCTGAACACACAATCATTCCTCCTTTGATCGGTTAATACAAAACTGCCAGAAGCAGTCTTTGTTTAGAAGTATTGTGGAGCACATGTTTACAGTTTAAACACGTAAATGAAACATGGAAAGATAAATCAGCTAAAACTGAGGAACATGCATGCAGAACACATGCAAACATGAAGGATTGTAAATGTGTGTGCTCACAAACATGACATCTGACTCTTTCATCCATTATGGAGGTTTATTTTGAAATAACTTTGATTATGTTACCTTTTCAAGGTCGATGAGGGTCACCGGGATGTTTCGCCCGACCAGAACCATCACCGTCCTCCCGTACATATCCACACCTGGGGATGGAGAAACCCATTAAATTATGACCAAATGATACTGAAAACCTCATCCGTAACCTAGAGATCAATTTATTTACTGGTTGATCAATTACATATTCAGCAACTTTAAGTTATATAAGCGTCATCTCAGCTTTTGGGAACTTTTATCAAACCAAAACTGAATGATCTACTTGAGCTGATGATTTTCATCCACAGGACAGGATATACTTAACGTTTATAAATGAGTTAAATCAGAAAACATACAGTGTGGGAAAAAAATAAAATTAATTTAAATATTTATCTGGTAGATTCCTCAAGCTGTCGAATTTTTCCAAAATCATTTTAAATCACATCACCAGCAAACTGGTGGGTGACCCTCAGAGCAGAGGGACTAAAACGCACGGTAATATCGCTCCCTGCTGGTGATGAGATTTAACTGCAACTAGTGACTAGAGTCCCATAACTGTACCTGGAGAAAGATCAACTGGTGTCAACACACAAACACAAACCCACACCCAGACCTACACATACACACCCACATACACACACAAACACACACCACGCTTTGGCAGCCACACAACACAGTTGTTTGTTTTGTATTTACACAGCAAAAGTGACAAATAGAAGAGTGTGATGATGCAAGACACTGAAACACAACACACATACCAGTTTGATATAAAGCTTTCAGTGCAGCAATGTCTGATAGATCCTCTGCTCTGGCGCGACACAACCATCGATTGTAGCTGAAAGAAACAGAAGTGAATTCAGCCTCAGCTTTGAAACCTCTGCAGCTGATTTTCCGCTCGTGTTCCTTTTACTTCCTCTGGTGCTGCTTCTGAATGGCCGCCTCCGACAGCTGTCCCTGCAGGATCATTTTCCTCTGCTTGTCCACGTCGCCCTCCATCCGGGCGAAAGCGTGATTCCCCACCTGACCCAGGTCGGACTCCAGACCGTCCTCTTCAGCTTCATCTGCACACATAACGCATGAAACATGATCACTTAGTTATTTGTGAACAGCTCTGAAGAACAGGAACAAAAATCTCCACTATTTTGACATTTACATGGGTGTGCTTGTTCACATGTATTTATTTGGCTTCACGGATCCTAATTTATCTTACAAGCGTGTGATTATTGTTGCACGAAGCAGCTGGTGAGGTCCAAAACCCAGAAGACTGAACTCCGGCTCGGGTTCGAGTCTGTTTCTCTGCTTGTTTTTCTACCACCACAAGTAGAATCACACACATCTCCATCCAAACGCACATGTGTTTCTGTCGGTGTGTACAGCAGCCTGTTGCTTTTGGGCGTCGCTCACAGAGGGCTGCTCGTTCCGGCCAGCAGACGTCGTGGGACTGGAAATGGAGTCACAAACGCTTCCAACACGTGGTCAGAAAACTAAAGATGAGGCACAGTTTGGGTTTCTAAACAAAAGAAGTTAAACTACGTTGGGTTTTGTGGAGGTTTGGGACCTGACAGGGATCGTCTTCATGTCTTTGGGGAGGAAATAACTTTACCCGGTTGGTGCCCTCTGAAGAACCAGAGTTCAGGACTGATTTTCATTTAATCCAATTTTTTAATGATCTGATTAAATGTAATAAACCGCTCGCCTCAGCGCCTCAAACTGGAATGAAATCAGTCGACTGTCTGCGGTCAAAGTTCAGCTGGAGTCAGAAATCAACAAATGCTTTCCTTTGGTAGGAGATGAGAAGTGGAAAGGAATTAAATGTGACATTCATGCTGCTGACGCCGACGATCATAAAAGCACAGCAGCTTTTTATCGCATCAGCTGTTATTAACACAACGACAATCTCCCCCCAGTACCTTCCAGGGTTCCTGGTTTCTCTGCGATGCGGATCTGCCTCTCTGGAACCACGGGTTCACCTTCAGAGTTACCGATGTCAGTCGGGATGAGAGGCAGGAAGGTCCGCTCCTCTTCCTCAGAGCGAGGATAGTACAGAGGCAACAACCGCTTAAACACCGGCTGAAACACACACACACACAATTTGTACTGATGGAAAAAAATTTCTACTGATGTGAGACAACAGGAAGTGTGACTTCAAATGAGGAACCAGCGTTGAAACTTCTTCCTGCAGTTACATAAAAGTCTCTGCCCAAAATTTATCAACCTTTACTCGACTATCTGTCGTTTTTTACCGACGCCGTCCACCCGTTTGGGACAGCAAAGGGTGTGGGACGGACAGGATGGGTGAGGAAAGAAAAAGGAAAGAATCTGCTGTGACTCGCGTCCACACCTCCTCCGTGTCCGTGACCGAGAACACCACGGCCTCCAAACTGTTCCCGTGATTCTCCAGGAACCTGCGGACCGTTCCTGTCAACACAAACACAAATCTGGTCAGGGGTGGCATGACCTGGATAAACCCCCCCCCCCCCACCTCCCTTTAAAGAGCTGTGTGTGTGCGTGTGTGTGTTCCTCAGTGTCTTACGTAGAGCAATGTGTGTGGAGTCCTCCAGTGGGTAACCTCGTTTGGTGGTGGTGACCACACAGAGGCCGACTGACGCCATCGACTGCTCTCTGAGGCGATGGAAAAACAGCGTCAGGAAGTACACAACACACACAACCAACATAACACACACCACTGAATACCAAAATGATAGTAATTCCCATTTCAATTTATTTGTCCACTAGCAGAACTGTGCATTTTAAACAACTCATTATTTCTTTAGAGTGTTGTGACGCTTCTGTGAAGTTCCAGAACGCGTTGTGCAAAAGAAACTTCCCCGACTTTTAATTGGCAACATGATAAAAAGAGGAATTCGGGGTTTTTTTCCTACACACAAATGTTCTGTCTTAACAGGTAAATCACTGAGTTTCACCTCCTCCCCTCAAAGACGAGCAGCTCGTCTCCAAACACTGATTTTATTTCTGCGGTTCTTCAGCTGCATTAAGTGGCTTCCATCAAATCTGTGTTTAGATGCAGCCGTCAGGCACAAACACCCCATCACACAAAATCATGTCTGAGCGGAAAGAAGGAAATAAGTGAAACCTTCTCTGGTGGCAGCACGACAAGAGAGAAACGAAAGCATGTTGTTGTGTTTGTGGAACACCACAACATGATCGCGTCCGCGCCGCCTGTTTTAAGCTAGCTGACGTGCGGCTCTTACGCAGCCAGCTGCATGATGTTCCTGTAGCAGCTGTAGAGCGAGCTCTCCGCCGCCGTGCGGTACTTGGTTTTGTATTTGGGTCCCACCGTGTGGATGATGAATCTCGCTGCCAGGTTGAAGCCTTTGGTCAGCTTCGCCTCCCCGGTTCGACAACCTGCATGCAAATAAAACCCATTTTAGGACGAGTGAGCGACTCAGCGACCAGCTCCACTCCAGGAACCGTCTCCAGCTTCTAACCTTTGAGTTTCAGCAACTCGTCTCTCAGCTCAGGTCCAGCCAGCTGATGGATGGCATCGGACACCGGGTTCTTGTCGTTCAGGGACTCGTTGCTGGTGTTGACGATGGCGGTGCAGTTCAACAGGGACACCTCGCCGACACTGAGGAGCCAGAAACAAGATGCATTTCATGAATATGTGCCAAAAAAACCCAGGCTGACAGGAAAAAAAGTCTTTTTGAAATCTCAGGAAACTTAACAAAACCATTGTGTTTAATATATTTTAAACGGCAGACCAAAACTGTGTTTTATACCTCCATCAGCATTTATTGTGAAAGCCATGCACATCAACTGCCACTTGCACTCACTCAACCGAGCAGCATTGTATATTTAGTCAGAAAAGAATGTAAATTTTACCAGAGAAAACATAATTCTTCAGGGTTCACTTGGAAACAACAATGAGGAAATGCTTGAGCATGTTTGGAAAGAATTTAGTCACAGGATACGTTCAGCTTCCAGCACACGGAGGGAAGTGGCTTTCTTCATCGTCCATGGATAACAAAAAAAGAAAGAAAAAAACGTAACCTTGTTGGCAGTCGGACCGTTCCACATTCTTTCAGTTTTAAAGTTCATCTCCATCTCAAGTTTCAAAGGTTTTCTTTGACAAACAGTACTTGTCGTGCAAAATGCAAGCAGCGAGTGACTGGCAGACAGTCAGCTTGTGGAGCTGCAAACACACCCCACTTGTTCGGCCTCTGGATCCACCTGGAGGTTGTGTGTTTGGCATCTTGGGTAGTAAACCACAAGGTTTTCAGTTTTAGCAGGATTAAGAAAAAAGACATTACAGTTTGGAAAGGGTCCAGAAACCGAGGACGCAGGAATGACTTCAGGTTGTAAAACACATTCTATAATGCATCAGTCCTGCAGGACGGCACTTCACGGCTCATGGTGTACAGACTCAGGTGAGGTGCAGCTCCAACACAACCGGCTGCAGACTTTGACTTCATTTCTTCACTACATTCAGGGTAGAAAATGAAAACAAGTCGTTCCAAACGTGAAAGGTCAAACAAAAATGGGTTTAATGAGGTTCAATTCATAGTTCAATGCATCATGATTAAATTTAGAGCAGAGCTGGATCACAATTGATATTCAATTTCGGGCTGCTAGCATCTTAATTAAATCTGGTAATCCAAGTGAAGACTGAGTTTAGTAAAGAAAAACAAGACACAGTTAAGTTTAATTCTCTCGGTTCAATAGGTCACATGGATATCTATCATTTGTGTGGGGCTGTCAGGCAGTTCACTGGACTGCTATGCTGTTAAAGCCCCCGACCATCATCTTCTAGGAAACCAACCTCAGCCTCAAATAAACGCACCACAGCTTAAATTCACTGATTGCGCTGCGACAGCGGGAATGTGTTCGTTCCTGATAACAGAACACAGGGTCGCTACGGCAACAAGGTCTCACAGAGGAGCTGCTGTCGAGCCACGCTGACAATCATGTGCTTTACTACCAAGAGGCTTTACTGTGATCCGGACTCTGAACTGGTCCGGAGGGCGGTGGAGAGACGCAAGCAGCGTCAGACTGCAGGCCCAACTGGGTATTAAAAGAATGTCTACTTTCATACCATGTGAGGAGCGCAAGGCGTTCTGTTGGAGACATGTGACTGGTATGCAGAGTCATGCTTTATATTCAGATCATAAAGGATGACAGCATGTGAACTGCTAACAGAGACCTAACAGGATTAGCAGGCAGTTTGCACTTGATTTGGAGGCGTTCTATCATTGTACAAGGAGGAAAGGTTACCTGGTAGATCAAACTTATATTATTCATCTGCTGCATCTCCATTATGAGAGTGGCAGCTTTGACACATAAGAGGAAACTCAAAAAAATCCAACTGTGTCGAAATGAAACCAAACCAAAGCAGCTCGTGCCAAGATGTGAAGGAATGAAGTGACTCACAACAGGATGATCTTGCGATTGATGTCTGGCCTGAAGGGGAAAGGGGAGGGGAACGCCTGCAGGTCCAGCAGGCTATCGCTGCGCTCCAACGGCATCCCCTCACCATCCTCATCCAGCTGTTGCTGCCATGTGGGGAGTGTCTGGATGTCCACAAACTGGGAGCGGGCTCCCAGAGGATCCATCCCCCCCTCCGGCGCTGCAGGCTGACGCCGGATCTGCAAGAAATAAAACATTCAATCCCAAAAGACTTATTCTAACTCACATCTCCAATGGCAACTGACTCTGAGGTGTTTAAATGTGGATTTTCCTGTGGCTGCAACCACCATTATCATTATTATGATAATTGGTGGTTGCATAATTATAGATTTAATGTTTTCTCTTAATTTAATGATTGTTTTCACTTGAAGTCAGTCGGAAATTCTTACTTAAGACTCCCAAATCAAAAGATTTTCAACTTGAAATGATATCAAAATGGGAGTTTGAATATTGAAAAACCTACATGATTAGTATTTTCATTTGTGAAATTGTGAAAAATATAACAAAAAATAGTTAGATGGATCTGCTTTATATCAAATCATTTAATGCGAATAGAGGATGATCAATATTGAATGTAATGCTGACACCAGCTCCAGTCCACCTTTATTCTTTGTTTGAATGTGTAATATTTAATAAACATGCAGACAGGACAGTTTAGTGTCTGCTACAGCTGCATTTCTTTAGACAGACACAACAGCATGACGATTAAGAAGCAGCGTCGGTCCACAGAAAGTCACATTTCTGTTAAAAAAACAAACTCTAAAACAGACAAAAATGCTTCCTAGATATATTGGAGAGGAAAACTTCCTTTCGTAGTGACTGAAGACGTTTTGGACACCCTGTGTGTCTTCCATGCGCAAAATCAGCAGTTTGCCGAACTTACCTAGCAGTTGTATTTCTTCCTGACAGGGGTGATGTCCACGCCGAAAAATAGGGAATAAATAACAAATAGTGACAAAAACAGATTACAGGCTCAAGATGAAATGCTCTGAGTTTTCATTGTAGAGAGCAAAGTAACCGCAAAACCAGTCAAACGTTAATTTTACAAGGTTTACAAATCTAGCCACTATGCTAGGTGCCGCTTGTGAGAACGTCAAGCTAACTAGCTCATATTACTATATCCGGTTTAGACTTTCAAAATATACGTCATTTAAAAAAATACTATATCTGATGTAAAACTTTGGAGAGGGATTTTCATATGCATCACAACTTTACAGAACTTACAACTTGTAAAAAAAAAAAACCTTTAAAAAAATAATTTCAAACATCTCTTTAAATATCTTTAAAATTCTTAAAATAGCATCTATTGCTTTGCCAGCTTTGACAAAGTAACTTTTATATGTGGGTGTGTATAGTTTGTTGGAGAAAATTAACTGTTACACATCAGGTCTATAAAGATTCACCTTATAATCCATCCTTCTTTGCCTTGCAAGGCATTGCATGGGCCATGTGTGGACCCACACACATTGGTAGATAATATGAAATCGGACTGTAAACTAAAACCATCACCAACCACTCTAATCGCTACTCTTCCACTGACCCCATCTTAAGGTGGTGAAAGTACCCCATTAAATATCAGAAAAATGTCATTAGGAGAAAAATATATTTGTCCCTTAAAGGATAAGGCAGAAGATGCAAAATAATTCCCTATTTTATGTACCAGACCTGACTGAAGACTATGATACTTGGTATTAAACAGCTCTTTCACATGTGTTCTATCGACCATTTTTAATTAATTTCTCTACTCTGTCCTTTCCCGTTGTTGCGCTCCATGTTGTTAAAATAACACATGCTTTTACTTTTACGGATAATTCACGCTTCCGGTGATGTTCCTGTTGTTTAATGCAAATAATACATATGCGCTTCAGTTCCTTATCAGCTGACTAATTCCTTCCGCAGAGGGCGGGTGCCGTGACATCACGATATATTTTTTTAATATTAACTGTGAGCTTAACATGTCTGACGACCAAAAAATAAACACGATGTTGGAATCACTCTTATTCTTATTGAACCGACAACGGTTCCGTAAAGTAAAAGGCATGGCAAGAAGAACCGTGTGTGACGTAATTCTACTGGAGGCCCAGACAAAAGCAACAGATTTACTAAAACCCTGATCTCGGGAAGGAAAGCTAGAGTTTCCCTCGTCTTTCGGGGCGATTTGTGATCGACTAGTTTAGTCTGAGTAGCAACAGCAGAACAGACAACACAAGTTAAGCTAGCAGCCGTTTTCAGAGGTAAGAGCAGAAACTAAGCAAACATAAAATTACTTTTGTGTCGGAAATGAAGGTCAACCTAATGCAAAACACGAACTGACTGTGGTCTACGCTGTGTCTGGTTTATGAGCTTCATTTACCCCGAAACTTCACCACGTGGGTCCACGGAGTATTCGTGTCTAGCGACGAGGTGCGCTCGATTTTAATAAATATCCATTCTAGGCGGGCGGAGCATACCACGTAATGAGTAAATTCCATTGACAAAAAGAGGTAACCCCGACCGCGCAGGAAATGATTAGGTACTATTCGAATGCTCCTCTGACCTGAGAGACTAGCCTACTGTACCTAGGTAGAAATTCAGAAAAGTAAACTTAAGAGGTTAATTTTCGCCTGTGAATGTTGGCTAAAACGAGCTTGTGTAAATGTTGTCACATTATAATGTAAATTATATTTAACATTTGTAACACGGAACTGCTCTTAATAAAAATATAGAATGAGAATTACGTTAGCGTGAAACCAATCCTGCTACGTACTTGGCGTAGTATACGTACGTAGATAATAAAACTGATTACAGAAGAGGAAGACATCTATAAATCCATGTTTGATAGATTAATGTAGATGCACTTAACTTTCCTGTTGGAGTAGTGGCTGTTGGTGTTCTACGCCCTGAATAATCTAATCCTCTTTCTGAAACAAGAGTTCATCAGCGTAGGGTGCAGGTCATGGGTTTGACCAAGCAGTACCTGCGCTACGTTTCCAGCGCCGTTTTTGGAGTGATCGGAAGCCAAAAAGCCAACATCGCCTATGTGACCCTCCGCGGAGGAGAGAAAGGGCGTTATGTTGCTGTGGCAGCATGTGAACACGTTTTCATCTGGGATGTCCGAAAAGGAGAGAAGGTGAGATTTTGATGAGGTCCAGATCTGCTGCAAGGGAAAAAAAAAAACGCTTGAAATGACCTTCTGATTTCATCCATCACACGTTTTGTTGTTTAGATCCTGATCCTGCAAGGCCAGAAACATGAGGTGACCTTCCTCCGTCCCTCACCGGATGGCATCCATATTGCCATCGGTTACGAGGATGGAGCTGTCCGGATATTTAGCTTGTTGAACGGTGAGAGCAATGTTTCCTTTAACGGCCACAAGTCCGCTGTCAGCACGATACAATACGACCGACTGGGAGCTCAACTCGTCACCGGGTCCAAGGTAAGTCAGGCGAGGGTTTCTTGGCTTTTGTCAAGGTTGATGTAGAAAAATGTATGCATGATTTGAAAATTGTCCTCTTCAGGACACAGATGTGATTGTGTGGGACGTGATCAATGAGTGTGGACTGTACAGACTGAAAGGCCATAAAGACGTCATCACGCAGGCCTTGTTCATCACAGACAAGAACCTCCTGGTCACAAGGTAACACAAGCCGACGTGTTTCCATCCACGTAACAATGGAGTGTGTGTTCAGTCCGAGCAGCAGACGGTGGTCACACTGAGGAGGCGTTAGCATCCTGTCATCACATGTCAAACATTCTGCACCATGTGTGCATTTTTTTTTATTATTACACTGTCAGAGGAAGAACACATGATTGAAAATCTCTTTACACGTTCTGT
>NC_090787.1:2755000-2812500 GCF_040054535.1 Antennarius striatus | reverse complement strand
AGCACAAGTACTTAAAGCATATCAGCACTTGTGTTAATTTAATTTCGTATAGGTATGTATTGTTGCTGTTGTAGCTACCCAGTATGGCCACAGGAGGGAAGGAGTGTATTTGCTGTGCAGGAAGTGTTTTGAGTCCATTTACCCGAGGTCAGGGCTCGAATATGAATTCAGCCTGTATGTCTTATTTTGCTTGTATTTTCTTTATTTAAAAAGTTTTCTCCCTTCTCTTTAGAGTTTCTTAAAGGTAACGTAGATGATTATTCGTCTGGGTTCACAGTGAGACTGATTAAAGCTAAAATGTGTAATATGGCCATTAACCACAGGAGGGTACTGTAGGTACGACATAGATAAAAGTGGATGTAATCAATGTGCTGTACGTTTCGGTAGTCGCTTAAAATAAAAAGCAATAAAATAACGATTTATATTTCCTTGAATTTCATGAAAAATGTTTTTTTTACATCAGTTTAAACGACAGTTACTGAAGAACACACAGAAGCTTTGCAGACGCAAGGAATTGCAGGTGGTGAAGCTACTGTCAAGAACATAGTTTTTTCCGGAATAGTTTAACAAAGCTAGAAAATTCAACGTTACCATTATGTTTGTATTAAGGCTTTTGGTGATGTTGTACTTAAAACAAATCAGTACTTCTGTAAATTTAAATACAGCGTGGACGGAACTAACGTTATTATGTTATTTCCGTCGATTGAAATTATTTTGATAGTCCTAACCGGAAGCTACTGCCAATCTAACATCGTCCAACTTTATCTCAATGTTTTGTAGTAACCTATAGTCCACAAGAGGGAATTACGGTTACTTATCCGTAAAGAACATATTTTTTCCGTAATTATAAAGGCTTTTGGTGATGTTGTTCTTAAAGCATATCAGTGCTTGTGTTAATGTAATTACAGGGGGACCAAAAACGCTTTAGTTCCGTCGATTAAAACTATTTCAACCGCCAAAACCGGAAACTACTGCCAATCTAACATCGTCGAACTTTATCTCAATGTTTTGTAGTAACCTATTATATCCACAAGAGGGAATTACGGTTACACATTCTTCAAGAACATAGTTTTTTCCGTAATCATAAAGGCTTTTGGTGACGTTGTAGTTAAAGAATATCAGTACTTCTGTGAAGTTAATTACAGCGTGGACGGAACTAACGTTATTATTGTTATTTCCGTCGATTGAAATTATTTTGAAAGGGTTAACCGGAAGCTACTACCAATCTAACATCGTCCAACTTTATCTCAATGTTTTGTTTTAACCCATTATGTCCACTAAAGGGCAATACGGTTACATATCCTTCAAGAACATAGGTTTCCCGTAATCATAAAGGCTTTTAGTGATGTTGTTCTTATAGCATATCAGTACTTGTGTTAATGTAATTGCAGGGGGACCAAAAAGGCTTTAGTTCCGTCGATTAAAACTATGTCTACCGCCACAACCGGAAGCTACTGCCAATCTGATATTGTCTAACTTTATCTAAATGTTTTGTAGTAACCTATTATATCCACAAGAGGGAATTACGGTTACACATTCCTCAAGAACATAGTTTTTTCCGTAATCATAAAGGCTTTTGGTGACGTTGTAGTTAAAGAATATCAGTACTTCTGTAAATTTAATTACAGCGTGGACGGAACTAACGTTATTAATATTTCCGTCGATTGAAATTATTTTGATATTCTTAACCGGAAGCTACTACCAATCTAACATTGTCTAACTTTATCTTAATGTTGTGTAGTAACCTATTGTGTCCACAAGAGGGTATTACGGTTACATATCCTTCAAGAACATAGTTTTTCCGGGATAGTTTAACAGACATAGAGCCAGAAAATTCAACGCTACTATCATGTTTTTATTAAGCTTTTTATTGATGTTGTACTTAAAGCATATCAGTACTTCTGTAGAGTTTATTACAGCGTGGACGGAACTAACGTTACTATTGTTATTTCCGTCTATTGAAATTATTTTGATAGTCCAGACCGGAAGCTACTCTCAATCTAACATCGTCCAACTTTATCTAAATGTTTTGTAGTAACCTATTATGTCCACTAAAGGGCAATACGGTTACATATCCTTCAAGAACATAGGTTTCCCGTAATCATAAAGGCTTTTAGTGATGTTGTTCTTATAGCATATCAGTACTTGTGTTAATGTAATTGCAGGGGGACCAAAAACGCTTTAGTTTCGTCGATTAAAACTATTTAAACCGCCACAACCGGAAGCTACTACCAATCTAACATTGTCTAACTTTATCTCAATGTTTTGTAGTCACCTATTATATCCACAAAAGGGAATTACGGTTACACATTCTTCAAGAACGTAGTTTTTTCCGTAATCATAAAGGCTTTTGGTTATGTTGTACTTAAAGCACATCAGTACTTCTGTAAATTTAATTACAGCGTGGACGGAACTAACGTTGTTATTATTTCCGTCGATTGAAATTATTTTGATATTCTTAACCGGAAGCTACTACCAATCTAACATTGTCTAACTTTATCTTAATGTTGTGTAGTAACCTATTGTGTCCACAAGAGGGAATTACGGTTACATATCCTTCAAGAACATAGTTTTTCCGGGATAGTTTAACAGACACAGATCCATAAAATTCAACGCTACTATCATGTTTTTATTAAGCTTTTTATTGATGTTGTACTTAAAGCATATCAGTACTTCTGTAAAGTTAATTACAGCGTGGACGGAACTAACGTTACTATTGTTATTGCCGTCAATTGAAAGTATTTTGATAGTGCTAACCGGAAGCTACTACCAATCTAACATCGTCCAACTTTATCTCAATGTTTTGTAGTAACCTATTATATCCACAAGAGGGAATTACGGTTACACATTCTTCAAGAACATAGTTTTTTCCATAATCCAAAAGGCTTTTGGTGACGTTGTAGTTAAAAACTATCAGTACTTCTGTAAATTTAATTACAGCGTGGACGGAACTAACGTTATTATTGTTATTTCCGTCGACTGAAATTATTTTGAAAGGGTTAACCGGAAGCTACTACCAATCTAACATCGTCCAACTTATCTCAATGTTTTGTTTTAACCCATTATGTCCACTAAAGGGCAATACGGTTACATATCCTTCAAGAACATAGTTTTTCCGTAATCATAAAGGCTTTTAGTGATGCTGTAATTAAAGCATATTAGTACTTGTGTTAATGTAATTGCAGGGGGACCAAAAACGCTTTAGTTTCGTTGATTAAAACTATTTCAACCGCCAAAACCGGAAGCTACTGCCAATCTAACATTGTCTAACTTTATCTAAATGTTGTGTAGTAACCTATTATGTCCACAAGAGGGTATTACGGTTGCATTTCCTTCAAGAACATAGTTTTTCCAGGATAGTTTAACAGATATAAAGCTAAAAAATTCAACGTTACCATGACGTTTGTACTAGTGCTTTTGGTGGTGTTCTACTTAAAGCATATCAGTTCTTCTGTAAATTAATTACAGCGTGGACGGAACTAACGTTACTATTGTTATTTCCGTCTATTGAAATTATTTTGATAGTCTAAACCGGAAGCTACTCCCAATCTCACATCGTCCAACTTTATCTAAATGTTTTGTAGTAACCTATTATGTCCACTAAAGGGCAATACAGTTACATATCCTTCAAGAACATAGTTTTTCCGTAATCATAAAGGCTTTTAGTGATGTTGTTCTTAAAGCATATCAGTACTTGTGTTAATGTAATTACAGAGGGACCAAAAACGCTTTAGTTCCGTCGATTAAAACTAATTCTACGGCCACAACCGGAAGCTACTGCCAATCTAACATTGTCTAACTTTATCTAAATGTTTTGTAGTCACCTATTATATCCACAAGAGGGAATTACGGTTACACATTCCTCAAGAATATAGTTTTTTCCGTAATCATAAAGGCTTTTGGTGACGTTGTAGTTACAGAATATCAGTACTTCTGTAAATTTAATTACAGCGTGGACGGAACTAACGTTATTATTATTTCCATCGATTGAAATTATTTTGATATTCTTAACCGGAAGCTACTACCAATCTAACATTGTCTACCTTTATCTTAATGTTGTGTAGTAACCTATTGTGTCCACAAGAGGGTATTACGGTTACATATCCTTCAAGAACATAGTTTTTCCGGGATAGTTTAACAGACATAGAGCCAGAAAATTCAACGCTACTATCATGTTTTTATTAAGCTTTTTATTGATGTTGTACTTAAAGCATATCAGTACTTCTGTAGAGTTTATTACAGCGTGGACGGAACTAACGTTACTATTGTTATTTCCGTCTATTGAAATTATTTTGATAGTCTTAACCGGAAGCTACTCTCAATCTAACATCGTCCAACTTTATCTAAATGTTTTGTAGTAACCTATTATATCCACAAGAGGGAATTACGGTTACACATTCTTCAAGAACATAGTTTTTTTCCGTAATCATAAAGGCTTTTGGTGACGTTGTAGTTAAAGAATATCAGTACTTCTGTGAAGTTAATTACAGCGTGGACGGAACTAACGTTATTATTGTTATTTCCGTCGATTGAAATTATTTTGAAAGGGTTAACCGGAAGCTACTACCAATCTAACATCGTCCAACTTTATCTAAATGTTTTGTTTTAACCCATTATGTCCACTAAAGGGCAATACGGTTACATATCCTTCAAGAACATAGGTTTCCCGTAATCATAAAGGCTTTTAGTGATGTTGTTCTTAAAGCATATCAGTACTTGTGTTAATGTAATTACAGGGGGACCAAAAACGTTTTAGTTTCGTCGATTAAAACTATTTCTACCGCCACAACCGGAAGCTACTGCCAATCTAACATTGTCTAACTTTATCTCAATGTTTTGTAGTCACCTATTATATCCACAAGAGGGAATTACGGTTACACATTCCTCAAGAACATAGTTTTTTCCGTAATCATAAAGGCTTTTGGTGACGTTGTAGTTAAAGAATATCACTTCTTCTGTAAATTTAATTTCAGCGTGGACGGAACTAACGTTATTATTATTTCCGTCGATTGAAATTATTTTGATATTCTTAACCGGAAGCTACTACCAATCTAACATTGTCTAACTTTATCTAAATGTTTTGTAGTAACCTATTATATCATCAAGAGGGCATTACGGTTACATATCCTTCAAGAACATAGTTTTTCCGGGATAGTTTAACAGATATAAAGCTAAAAAATTCAACGTTACCATGACGTTTGTACTAGTGCTTTTGGTGGTGTTCTACTTAAAGCATATCAGTTCTTCTGTAAAATAATTACAGCGTGGACGGAACTAACGTTACTATTGTTATTTCCGTCTTTTGAAATTATTTTGATAGTCTAAACCGGAAGCTACTCCCAATCTAACATCGTCCAACTTTATCTAAATGTTTTGTAGTAACCCATTATGTCCACTAAAGGGCAATACGCTTACATATCCTTCAAGAACATAGTTTTTCCGTAATCATAAAGGCTTTTAGTGATGTTGTTTCCTAAAGCATATCAGTACTTGTGTTAATGTAATTACAGGGGGACCAAAAACGCTTTAGCTCCGTCGATTAAAACTATTTCTACCGCCACAACCGGAAGCTACTGCCAATCTAACATTGTCTAACTTTATTTCAATGTTTTGTAGTCACCTATTTTGTCCACAAGAGGGTATTACGCTTACATATCCTTCAAGAACATACTGTAGTTTTTCCTGGAATCATAAAGACTTTTGGTGATGTTGTACTTAAAGCATATCAGTACTTCTGTGAAGTTAATTACAGCGTGGACGGAACTAACGTTATTATTGTTATTGCCGTCAATTGAAAGTATTTTGATAGTCCTAACCGGAAGCTACTACCAATCTAACGTCGTCCAACTTTATCTCAATGTTTTGTAGTAACCTATTATATCCACAAGAGGGAATTACGGTTACACATTCTTCAAGAACATAGTTTTTTCCGTAATCATGAAGGCTTTTGGTGACGTTGTAGTTAAAGAATATCAGTACTTCTGTAAATTTAATTACAGCGTGGACGGAACTAACGTTATTATTGTTATTTCCGTCGATTAAAATTATTTTGAAAGGGTTAACCGGAAGCTACTACCAATCTAACATCGTCCAACTTTATCTAAATGTTTTGTTTTAACCCATTATGTCCACTAAAGGGCAATACGGTTACATGTCCTTCAAGAACATAGGTTTCCCGTAATCATAAAGGCTTTTAGTGATGTTGTTCTGAAAGCATATCAGTACTTGTGTTAATGTAATTGCGGGGGGACCAAAAACGCTTTAGTTCCGTCGATTAAAACTATTTCAACCGCCAAACCCGGAAGCTACTACCAATCTAACGTTGTCTAACTTTATCTAAATGTTGTGTAGTAACTTATTATGTCCACAAGAGGACCTTGTGGTTACATATCCTTCAAGAACATAGTTTTTCCGGGATAGTTTAACAGACATAGAGCTAAAAAAAATTCAACGTTACCATTATGTTTTTATTAAGGCTTTTAGTGATGTTGTACTTAAAGCATATCAGTTCTTGTGTTAATGTAATTGCGGGGGGACCAAAAACGCTTTAGTTCCGTCGATTAAAACTATTTCTACCGTCACAACCGGAAGATATTGCCAATCTAACATTGTCTAACTTTATCTAAATGTTTTGGAGTAACCTTTCATGTCCACAAGAGGGTATTACTGTTACATATCCGTCATGAACATAGTTTTTTCCGGAATCATAAAGGCTTTTGGTGATGTTGTACTTAAAGCATATTACTTAAAGGTTCAAAACCCCAGGTGCTGCCTTTAGTTTTTCTCCAGAGTCGAGTAAATAATAAAAACAACAACCACCCAACATTTGTGTGAGCAGTCTGATATTATGAGTTCAAATCCCACTCTACCCATTGTTTTTCACGCTGTTCCCTGAATGACAAAGACAAATACGCGCGAAATAAGGGTTTCTGAGGGTTTTCCTGGTTTCCGGCCGCCAGGACGCTTCCGGTCCATTTTCTCCGGTTCCCTAAACTCCAACCTGCGCTGGAGCCAGAAATCCACCTGCTTCATTTTCTGGTGACGTCAGCGACCGGAACGACATTACGGCTTTTTTTTTTTCAGCGGAGCCAAACTTGTTGAAACACCGGGTCAAACACCGGGTCATCTCTCGGCTCGGCTAAACTCGGGAATGTTCGATCCTGGAATGACGTCATCATTATGCTTTGATTAAAGACTCAAGCCAGTTTGTTCAAGCGGAAGAGGGGCTTTATTCTCTGATGGTTTTCCCACATCTTGAGATCATAAAACATATACATGTGACCACTCTGTTCTGCTTGTTGATTAGGAAACGGCTCAGGAGTCGAGGTGGATGGATGTTATACTGTATATTTATTCCTGGGAACTGGGAACAACAACACAGGTACAAATTGTGTGCGGGGTGTAACACAGGCTCCAAAACACCCCAGCATATCAGCTCCTTTCTGTTGCAAATTAGTGATCGTATAGTGTGTTTTTAATTGCAACTCCCTCACATGCGCTGAAAAAAAACCCTATTGACTATCACAATCAGCTCAACTAAACTTCATATTGTGGTGCTCTGCTGCCACCCTCTGGTGGTTTTAAAACACACCAGGCACCCGCTGAAAAAAAACCCTGACCCTGACCCGAGTGTTAAACTCATTCCCTTGATAAAACATTGGTGCAGATTTGGATAAAGGAGATGACCTACTGGACCTTAATAAAAACACATTCCAGGAAGGTAAGTAAAAGATCTGGATTTTTTAATTAAGAGTAAAAAAGGACCAACAATCACCCTGTCGGAGCCCGTAAATGACTCAAATAACAGCAGACGCTGGACATCTCTGGGCAGGTGCGGCAGGCATCAGGTATCTCACTCTTTTCCAGAAGCGGGAGTTCCTCGTGGAAGCGTCCCGCGATCCCTCTGACCACCTCAAGGGGGCGCTGCGGCGAATCAGGTGCTGCAAGCCGGGACTAAGGTTCGAGTATCCACCTGGTCCAACATGACCCAGCTGTATGAGAATCACACCCATGTCCCTCTGGACCAGGACGTGGTGGAGACCCATCTGAAAAAATTAGACTAACATTAGAAAGCAATAATCGATTTCACTTTTAAAAAGCAAATCAGCTCTCACCTGCCAGGCAAAACTTCCCCCTGCTGAGATTTGGGGTTCTGTGTCATCAGAACCTGGTTCTGAGTCAAGGGGGAGGATGACCATCAGCCTCCTGCTCTTCTTGATGCGATCCTCCACCAGCTCCACAGAATCTGTGATAAATAAAAATCACAGATAAAACATAAAAAGATAAAACGTTTTAAACAAGTTTATTTATGTACAAAAAATGAATGCATGAAAGATGATTCCTGAGACCCTTTCATATAGATATTTATATTTAATGTTCTCATGTCACATTTAATTGCTAGAATCCTTCCATAAACTAATTTTCACTTAAATCTCCAAAACAATAAAGACTGTTGATGTAGTTCATTTTACAAAGAAGAATCACAAATAAAAGCTTCATATATAAGTAAATCTAACCAAAATTACAAGAAGAACGATGGAAAATAAAATCAAGTCCTGACCTTCTCCGGGTAAATCATCCCTCCCATGGATGAAGAGTTTATATCCACACTTTTTCTCAAGGACAGAAGGCATAGCATTCGTGATAAACCGGCATAGCGTGTCCTCAGTGGCTACACTCATACTCTGCATTTGAAAGACCACGTAAGCATCGTACACCTTTCCATCTAGAAAGCACGAGCAGGCCACGTGGTGATGCAGGGTTTGACTTCAGTTGGTAAAGCGTTCCCAGGTCAAAAAAGTTCTCATCCTCCTTACCTTTATTTTGATTCTTTGGTGGGAAGTATGGTCTGAAGAAGAGAACGAGGTCGATAGAGAAGCATTTAACCACCAAAGCACCCAATACACACACCGACAACACACACAATCCTCTGACGACAAGTGGAATTATTGAGCCTGGAAAACGATATTGAAGTTGCAATAAAAGGTTTGTTTTATTTTTCAACATCAAATAAAGCTCTGGTATTATCTAATTCCATAAAAACACCCAAACCAGCAAAGGATTATATCTGAACTGCTTCTTAAACATCAATCAATGATCCCATCACTGACCTCTGCGTTTAAGTGTTACAGTTCTATTGAATATTTTGTAATAGCCCTCGCCAATGCATTTAAAGTCAGTCTGGAAATCTTTAGCAGTCACTTTCTCAATGGACAAAACAGCTGTGGAGATGGTGTTCCCTGATTGGCTGTCAGTCACCCTAACAAGGAAACAGAGAGAAGTTATCTCAACCAATGAATGCAGAGAGAGGAGCTTCACTGCAGCAGCCAATCAGGACGTAGCTGCAAATCTGCAGTTGATGTTTCTTAAATATCTTGAAGAAATTTTTTCGCCATGCCAGAAAATCTATGATAAGGCTTACATCTCGGTGGTCTGACTGTGTCCACTGGTCTGGTCGATGTTCCAGCTCGCTTTACAATGAGGTTCCGCGTTAGTCCCACACAGAACCGAGCAGTTCAGCTTGACTGGGAGTGCTGGCAGAAGATTCAAGATGGGTTTAATATGGGACACCAAAAAGCTTCCCCACCAAGACTGGATGAAATTCACCATTTCATCCAGATGACTGACATGCATTTCATTGATGATGCGATACTGAAGGCAGCGACTCATGCCAGAGTTGGTTTTGCTGCAACAGACTAACAATGTGCGGTGCTACGTTTTCTGACCTTCGTCTGCAAACTGCTCGCTATCGGTTGGAGCAATGAACACCGGTCCGAGATGGATGATTTGTTCTGCAGGAAGGGGCGAATCAGACACAGAAATGCATGCTTTTTCCTCCCATAGGACACATACTGCTGTTGCAACCATGAAAAATTATTTCAAACCTTTAACACATAAAAGATGGACTCACTTTCATAAATCAGCCTCCTGGAGCCTGATGACCTGTACTCCTTCCTGTTGTAAGTCCAGGTGCAAACACAGGTGTAGATGCCCTTGTCGTTTTTGGTGGCGTTATCAATCCACAGATTAGCATCAGTGTAACCTGGAAGGAGTTCGAAGTCCTGCAGCCGAGAAAAACGGGTTACGAGCATCATAAGAGGTCATTAGAATTCCATCATGTACTGTTTAGCTGTTAGTTATCTGTTAAACTATCAAAGAAATTCGATTTCCATCTAAACCCCAGTAGAAAGCTTTTGATCTCTCTTTCCTGATCAATTGATTGATCTACTTTATATCAGGTTGATTGTACATTGGGTGTTAAATGAATTTTACACATTTAAATGATGATCAGGAAACAAATGTCTTTATTTCTTTTATTACCTTCATCCAGGTGAAATTTCCCCCTAGTTTGGTGCAGGTGTACTTGACCGCTTCTGGACACTTGACCTTTTTATTCACGTCCGAGTTTTTGATTTTTCCGTAGAGAAGAGCTTCATCCGTTCTGTTTTCGAAGACTGTGATCTTTAAAGAAATGTTACGGCATTTTGATGCACCTTGGTACCTGGGGGAGAGGCGTGGACGCACATTCAGGTGTGCTGTTAGATTTGCTGTTTTTATTTATCAGTCTGTCTTACCGGGCGGTGTACAAGCCAGAGTTCTTGCTGCTGAGGTTCAAGAAGAAGAGAGAAGGATCGTGGAAATGCACGCTCTCGTTCTTGTCCATGGAGATCTGCTCCATCCTCGAGTCATTCTTGTACCACGTGACCTGAGCGCCTCTCAGCAGACATTTAGGCTCAAAATGAAACGCCTCACCTTCAAGCAGGTTAAATGACTCCACGTCACAGACGTGACACCTGGCCTCTTCTGGTAGGGTGGGAGGTGGAGAGAGAGAAGGAGGATGGATGAAAAGAAAACGCCATTCCTGGTGCAACAGCGGACATAATGATAATAATAAAAATATTATCAATAATAATATTAATAATAATAATAATAACAGGGCGACACGGTGGCACACTGGCTGGCGCAGTCGCAGCACAGCAAAGCGGTTTCCGGTTCGAGTCCCGGTTCGAGCTTGAAGGTTAATAAACAAATAATAATTAAAGGATTTTGCATTGAATGTTTTCTGCGGGTGATGAGTGAAAAACTTTGCAAGTCATTCCTGCATGAAAAAAATGCAAATTTCCCAGTTTAGGATGAATCAAGTAAATATCATAATACAGGAAATTATTTTTACCCACAATATTCCAGTATTCACAAGTTTTAGTCTAATCAAATGGGGTTCATGTTAAATTATAACCGTTATTTAAGATACATTTCCATTGGGTGGTTGTTGTAGATTTATTGTCAGTACTGTATTTTATAATTACGCCACGTTATTAACTGCTCATTTAACTGAACTGTTTTTTCCCCACAGTTTAAATTGTAGTTCAATTAAATTAAATTGAGGTTTATCCTACCTGAGCACTCTGATGGAATCATCGCCATGATGATGAAGAGGAGAAACCAGGAAGAATCCATTTATTCTAAAACAACAGACAGGTGAAGTTGAACCAGTCTGGTCAGTGATGCGTGATGCGTGATGCGTGATGCGTGATGCGTGATGCGTGATGCGTGATGCGTGATGCGTGATGCGTGATGCGTGATGCGTGATGCGTGATGCGTGTCCAAGCAAACCTTAGGACGCTTCACCGCAACGATACGCACCGGACGATACGATCACAGCAGACAGTCAGAAGTTCTCAGAAAACACGATCAAATCACGTGAGTGACAGGATTTGAGATCGATTTGATCGATTAATTCTCTTATTACAAATAATCTGTCACAGTTGCATTATAATGTTTGCGCTGCAGGATTAAAGAGTTTAGTATAAGGCAAACAGTCTAAATAAACAAGAAATAACCGCTCGTCACCCTCACCTCGGAGGGTGTGCGCACACAGCTGCAGAATCCAGACAGTCTGCGTGTCCAGTTCCTCTGGGGCTTTTTATCTACTGCACACAGGGGCTCAGTGGGTGTTGGTGACGTCACGACAGACAAAACGACACACACATTTAAGTGATGTCTCAGTCAAGTCTCCCTCCTCCTTCTGATTATGAAATAGAAATCATTATACTTGATTTTTCACCGTCTTTATTTGGTGAACCTCGAGAACCGCAACCGGGTGTGAGTGAACTCAACCCAGACTTCCCACAGAGTCCTGAGTTAATTCAGTCCAGACTACAGTCCTGAGAAACCAAGAGAGAAAAGCTTTACACATATCTGTACCGCCCGGTACCTAATGGCTACGGAGTGGCCACCCTGACACACTTTGGGTGTCGTAGTCTCCTGTTTCCCCTAGATCAGCGGTCCCCAACCACTAATTCTCATTATTTATTTAATTTTTTTATTATTATTATTATTGTTGTTGTTGTTGTTGTCGTTGTTGTTATTTGATTGACCTAGTCACCCTTTTATTTTGAAATGATCAATATTTCTCCTACGTTGAATGCAACGATTGTAAATCGTTATTTTTTCAAAATAAAACCTCGTCAGCGCAGTCACGAATCGACTTTTTTTTAACACAATTATTTCTTATAATTACCTCGTTTACAGAGATGTTGAGTATCAAATTAAGAAAAACAGGTTGTTTATTGCCTGTTTATGTCTGCATTTGATGTGAGTGATTTATTATGAGACTGCAGAATTTAGATCAATGCTTATATTTGTTTTACAAAGTTTTTTATGCCGGATAACCTTCCTGTCACATCCCTCTATATTTATCCAGACTTGGGACCACCCTACAGCTGATGGCTTGCACCCCTGTAGGGCAGTACTCCAAACTCACAGTGGAGGATTTGATGGCTGTATTGGCCCGAGGGGCAATGGTTCTCTAGACAGGCCCAGGGTGTGGCTCAGTTTACAGTTTGTTGGATGGTTTTGAGGCTGAGCAAGAAGTTCTAAAGAACTGCTGTTCCCGTGTCCTATTTTTTGTGCTTTTGTTTCCACAATACTATAATGCAGCAATGGAAAAAATAAATGGTGTCATGAATTCTGTTCCAGTGTAGCCTGGTAGTGAGTTGGTAGATGAAAATACGTGATTTCCAAACCCCATGTCACTGCCTGGAAACTGTCAGCCTGAAATTGTCCTCTAATTAATGCGTATGTGAAATGTCTCAGTTTATTGGAATGAATGCCACATGGAATAACTTACAGGCAATCCTTCTAAAAGTTTCTTGGAAATTGTGACATGTAGGGCAGAATTTTCACACTGGTCTTATGGCTTCTTTGTCAAATCAGTCACAGCTTGTATTCTTTGCCAATAAACTAAGCACAGCAGCGAAATCCTGTACATGGTAAACCTGGTTAACTGAGAATGAAACAGCATTAATCTAACAGAAGCAGAGTTTTCTTTTATCTTTATTCGGTTTTATTTGCTCTTTACTGACAGGAATTAAAACCTTGGAATTCAAAACCCGCAACCATTAAGACAGGAAACTGAATCAGAAAGAACGTTACAGGAGGAGCACAAGGAGAGGATGAGTGAGTGAAATCATCACACAAAAAACATTTACATTAGTCTGCTGATAATAATCTCCACTTTCTGTCCAGAGCATTTCTGAAAATAGAGCTGAACATTTTGTTATCTCTCTTCTTCACTTTCAGATGAAGAAGATCAGATGGGTTTCGTTCCCCGCTCTGAGCCGGAAGCATGTGACACATATCTTTGTGTGTCTCTGTCCATCTTGTTAATCTGGTATCAGCAAGCTCGGAAACAGCTGTGATAAATTTCCAGTGATATAATGAATCAGAGATGACAAGTTTCCAGTTGGTAAGCTTAAAAGTCCTGATGTGATAATCAAAACATTTCCACCTTAAACACATGCAAGTTTAAGGTCACATATAGTTAATAGCTTGAATCAGTAACGGTCCGAAGCCTCCCCACAGGCACTGAGGGCATGCAGCACCTCAGCTTGTTCCAGAAGCGTCTTTTCAAGAATAGTTTGGTGAGTTTGTGGGCTCCGCTGGACGGTTTCTTCCACCTCAGAGATCCCTGTTTCCTCTTGATGTAGCGCAGAGACTCCGTCAGACGGCTGTAGTCCACCGGACCCCCTGGTAGAACACAGCAGAACACGTGTTTAGATGCATTCTTTCCCCTGAGATTTATTTCACTCTTTTACTGTTTTAAAGGCAGGTCGTGAAGATGAGTGCTTAAAATCGTTCCTTCACGCATCACATTTGTTTAATTTCTCACCGATTTCCAACAGAATCACTTTGGGGTCGTTCTGGGTCAAAGCTTCATGGAGACCTAGCCTCTGCTCATAGTATATCTGGTTGTGGTAGTCGCATGAGGCTTCTTCTTCCTCTCTGCCACTTGCGGAGGACTTTGCATCAGGTGACAAGATGATTATCAGTCTACAGCACCGGCAAATGGCTGCAGAGATGGCTTCATACATGACTGTAGACACAGCACAGGAAAAGAAAAAAGCGATTTAGAGTGATAGCGGTTTTTACACAAACACACCTAATGTCAAACATTATTTTCAATTTCAGTTCGGGGTATTTTAATTGTTTGATTTCCAGAAAAAAAAACCCCAAAAACAAACGACAATACAGGTATACCTCGGCTGACTCTGTTCCGATTATATGTTGATTTAAAAAAATTTACACGAAAAAAATACAAATGAACTTTACGTCATTTTACTTTACATTTGTCTGCTACAAATATTGGAATCGTAAGATGACTAGAAAACCGATGAAAGTACATTATATGTTACTGTACAATAAGAATAAAAATATAACATCATATTAAAATACCTATAGCTCCAATATCCACCGTTAAGCGTCACTCTTCATTCACACGATTGCTTTGAATGGAGCAATCATTCACACGAATGATATAACACAAAGTCCAGTGGATTGATTTGAACAGCTTTGAGAATGGTTATTTTCAGTTAACCTGAAGACAAGTCAGTTCCGACATATACACTTACGTCGTGTCTCTTGGAACCAAGTAGTGATGTAGTGGGGTATATACTGTGTTTTATTGGGGTTTTTTTACATTTCAGGGAAAATGCCAGTACTAATATTCAACATGATTATTAGACAGGAAGCAGCGACGCTCCTGACCTTCTCCGGGTTGGTCATCCCGTCCTCGGATGTAGAGAGAATAGCCGTATTGTTTCTCCAGCTCCTCCGGTAAGATCTGCAGAGCAAAGGTCTCTGTTTCAGCTGAAGCGTCGTGATGGAGGAAGCTCACATAGGCGTCGTACAGCTTTCCGTCTGAAGCTGCAACAAAGACAGGAAGTGTCAGGCTTAAAAATTAAATAATTTAATCTGTATTTACTTCCTTGAAGAACTTTATTCAATCATTAATTTATAGTGACATGTGAAATTCTGGGTTTCTCGGGAAAAAGGATTTAAAATGAGAGCAAAACTTCCAGAGAAATTTACCTTTCCGTTTGGGAAAATGTCTCCAAAGTTTCCTGGAAGCCAAGACCAGTTCTTCTTTAAACAAAATAAAGACCACAACCAGGGCCAGAACAGTCAGGGATGCAGTGAAACATAAAGCAACGAGGGTGTGGAAGGCACTGTGGTCAGCTGGAGGCGAGAGAGGATTTAATTTACTCCAGGCATTAGGACGAGGAAGAGGAGAAGAGGAGAGGAGAACATACCTTCTTGAAGACGCACCGAGCCAACTTTCTTATAAGCCGAGCTCATTATATGGCAATAAAAGCTGACATTCAGGAACTGACGAAGCACTTCAGAGATGTAGAGGGTAGACGCACGATACACACTGGAGTCATCACTGAAACTGGAAAAGAGATGCATCTATCAGTCCATAAACAAATGGACAGATCACACCAGCAGGATATGAAGGAAATGTGTCCATATTTGTTTAAAAGCTTTACTCGAAGTACTTATATCAATGAGAACGTTTTTCTTTTTTCTTTTTTTTACAGTATGGGAAGGTTTAATTCATGCATTTGTACACTGCCTCCAAACACGATGCAGTGCAGTGTTTGCTTATTCATCATGAGTTGTTAACGGCCTCTTTCACGTCCACATAACGTTTAAAACAGCAGGACGTCAAGCAGAAACTCACTTTGTCCATGACTCTTTGAACTCCTTGTAGTCTTCAGGGTATTTCAAACCAACACTCCAATAAGTTAGAATCTCGCTGTCCTCGCTGTGGCCGATGTTGACCAAACACTTAAGCTCTGCTCTGGAACCTGGTGGTCGGTGAGATTCAAACAGAAAATACCGTTAGGTCACTCAATGTATATGTATCCAGAATTCCTTTGTGCCTTGTAAGGGGATGTTTCAGTGACAATGTACTTAAAGCACACCAGATTAAAATGTAATCTGGATGTAAAATGTAACAGAAAAGACAGCAGAGTGGATCTGTGAACAGGGTTACTTACCCACTTCGACCGTGACTACTGTCTGTTGAGGGTACACCACTTCAGGCTCTGAAAAAAATTCACTTGTAACCCCTAAAGACATAAACAGCGACATATAACAAAACACATTAATATGAAATTGGTAGATTAAATGAAAATTTATGATGAAGTGATAAATTCTGTCTTAATTCACTCTGATAACGCCGTAGTTTTCAGTAATCTCCAATACGTACTGTCTTTAATGGTCAGCTGGATGCTGCGTGCGCTGGTGTACACCCTGCCGTCCAACTTAACGTCTACCAAGCAGGTGTATTTTCCGGCATCACTCTCTGAGGCGGCGGGCAGCCTCATGAAGCTATCTTTATCCACAGAGATGGGACTCTGCTCACGCTCTACTGGACGGCAGTCCTACACACAGTCATGGACTGAAATTGTTAAAATAGCAAAGAGACAAAGTGTCTCACTATTTGTAACACATTTTTAAAAAAATCTAAAAGATGTATTAGTCTACCATTGCATTATTATGTTTTGTCATCAAATGCTCATTCCTTCTATTGCTAAATTATATATGTTTAAGTACTTCAGTGATCTACTCTCTTTTCTGTGGTGCTTAAAGTCCAAATCTCTTTTTCAACTTGCTGTAGTTTGTGTTAAATAATTAAAATTCGAACAAGTACAATATTTTTTGTCTTCATAAGTAAATAATGGGCTGCAATTGAATCTGAGTTGTATTGAATCTGGAAAATAAATGTATTACTGTAGTTACACACTTAGTAAACTAATTCTGCAGGTTCCACATTAAATTCCCACAAGCCCGTTGTGAAGAATCTTGCCTCGTGGGTGGGGAGTAATGTCAGATTTCAGCAGCACGTTGAAAAACTTACCTTCATCCATCGTATTTTCCCTGTGTTATTTAGTCTGAAGATATCTGTCTGTTTGCAGCGAATGCCTCCATTTACCCCCCTGGCAAAGTGTATTTCTTCAGATGGATCGGGACACTCTCCATTGGAAACAGACACCCAGAATTTCATTTTTGTTCCAGCTTTGTCCCTTTTGGATAAATAAAGAAGCTGGTGAAAGGTAGGACCACCTGAGCTACAGTCAGGTAGATAACACTCCATGGATATTGTTTATGTGACGTGTAAAAAAAAACAACAAACAACTTGTGTGATGATTTGAAGAAATAAATTCATGTTACAAAATATTTGTCAGTATCTTCTCCTTTGACATTCTTATTTGTTTAATCAGGAATAAATTGAAAGAAATGTCTTCAACATGAAGTTATTGAGGAGAATGATTGAAAACATTTAATTTGTTTTGGACTCATAAATAACAGCAATGTGAGGCATTTCCTGACCGCTGCTCTACCTTTTCTCGCAAGTGTAGGAGCCATGATGAGACATGTGCGCCGGTAGAAAGAACAACAACCCGCCCCTGACTTCCACTCCAGCCGGCAGACTTCCGTTGTAAGTCCCGCCTTTCCTCCACGTCACGTTGACGTCAGCACCAGCGATGTAGCACCTCAGCACAAAAATGTAGCCATCGCTCACGTAGCAGGTCTCTATCTCCTCCCTGTGGTCTGGAAGCGACATTGCAAAGGAGGGCTTGCTCATTCAAAGACAGGGGAGATTTGTGTTCTAACCAGCAGATGGTAAAGATCATTTATGAAATACAGCTGCGGCGATTGACGTTGTTTGTATTTATTGGCTAAACTTTTCACAAGTATCCCATTAATATAATATTTATAGTTTATAATTTCAACTTTAATAGTAACCTCAATGGTTTCTCAATGAGTTGTCAATACACTTTCCAGATTTACATAAACGCAGCATGTGACGGCGTGACGTATGACGTGAAGAAAACAAACCTTTACGGCAGTAAAAATCATTAAATACGTGGAAATCTGGTTTTGTTTCCCTCCTTAGTGGGTTTTAACTCGTTTTTTTACCTTCATCAAAATATATCTTGAGATAAGAGTATTATTGATGACCTCTTATCGATTATATTTTTGAATGCAATTCCAAACAAGTGAAGTTGAGACAGCAGGTGCCCTCCGCTATACAGTACAGTATATTATTTATCGAAGCGCTTAATATTGATGGTTTTCAGCGTTGCTTGAGTAATTCTCTAAGTTTTCTATGTTTTCTAAATAGAAATTTGACAGCATACATGCGTAAAATACTGAAACTCCTCAAACCTAATAGTCACAAATTGATTGATCTCTTTCCCGTACCACTGCCCGGTGATGATCGGGACTGTTCGTGCGCCCCAGCCGCCTCCAGACACAGGAGAGCCACCGGTAAGAAGACCCAGCGCGCCGCCGCCATCGTCCTCCTCCGCTGGAGGGGAGAGAGACGGATCACATGTGAATTCTCATCACGGCTTTTGTGCTCATTCTTCAATGGTTTAGATTTGTTGACACATTTCCTGACGGCCAAACGGACTGAATAAAGGGAAGTGAGAGAGGCAGTTTTCACTGGCGGGAGGAAGGCCTGAAAACACTCCAAGGAAAGTCCAAAAGTCAACATCGGAACGTGTTCCAATCGTAATCATTCATTCATTCATTCATTCATTCATTCATCTTCCCCGCATGCGCGGGTCACGGGGAGCTGGAGCCATAGGGCGTGACGCCAGTACAAACAAATACGCACACACACACACACACACACACACACACACACACACACACACACACACACACACACACACACACTCCTACGGGCAATTTGGAACGGCCAATTAACCTGAAGTGCATGTTTTTGGAGAGAACCCACGCAGACACGAGGAGAACATGCAAACTCCGCACAGAGCGGGATTCGAACACGCACCCGCCGTGTTGTGCGGGTCCGGGTTCGTGCGGCTCGTAAGCAGTCAGATGTTTTATATTCATTACAGGACTCTGACCAAATTTACAAGATGGTGTGTTACTATTTCATTGTATTATCACAGATGATAGTTTTTCCTCAGATATATTTCACAACTTGTTAATTTGTTTTATTTTTTTATGTATTAATATTTTTCCTTCATTTAAGTTATTTCTGGATATCTTGTCAGTTTTTAATAATAAAAAGACAGCTTTCACAATATGATGACACCATAAGAAATACAAATTATTCACAACATAAAACCAGCTTCACTGACCTGATGTACAGAAAATAAACTCTACGTGTAATTTAATTCTGAATATACAACAGAATAACATCTATGAAATATCACCTCACACTAAATTCCAACAGTATATAATTTGATGTTAATATTATCTCACCATGTGAAAACTTGAAGCTCCTCCAGCGGCTCCAGGAAATAATTTGCCGTCTTGATGGGCTTGAACGCCTCTTTTATTGTGTTCCACTAACCTGTGTGAAATCTCCACCCACAGGAGAACAGTTCAAGTGGAGGTTGACAGACCACATGTGCTCCAGTTACTGTACATTACAGCTTCATTCTGTTGCATCAGTTCTTCACCTTATGTATCAACACCAAACACATCCAGTCTCTACTTTTGGAGCTGTCAACCCCTCTCATTCTCTCTGTGTGTGGGTGCAGAAGTGACACACTTTCTATGCTAACCTTTTTGTAATCTGTATTTTCGATCCATTTTGCAGCAAATGCATCATTTATTTAGCGTCAGTGATCAAAGGTTTTCTCTTTCTTCTACTGAATAAATGAAACCCACAGTTTGACGCTGGAGTTCAGACGCAACAACATTTATTTTGCTTTTACATATTTACACTTTTCATCGTGCAGAATGTGCTTTTTTTACACGTCTCTTTTCCTCCTTCCTCGACTCCGCCTGAGGGGAGGCCGACATCGGATGGACGCGACCCTAGAACAGCCCGTCACAGCATCTCCCACCCATTGGTGATCAGTGATTCCACCTTCAGGTGCAATTTGGAACCTCTCACTAGCAAAAAATGTGCGATTGGCAGGTCGTGGTGAAGACACAGTGTTTGTGCGTCGTATGGAGGATTGGATCCACCACACGTTTGTATTATTGGCCCGATCGATGACGATCTCATCATATGTCCAGAAGGGCAGTTTTCTCAGGGTACGCCGCCCTCTTGCCCCTCACTGGCATGTGATACCTCACCTCCTTCCAAAACCTGAAGGAAGGCGAGAGGGGCGGCGCGAGCTGCGAGTCTAGTCCCCTTTCCTCCTCTTCTTCTCCCCCCCCCACGCATGTCCTCCATCTTTGCCTCCGCCTCCGGTTCTTCCACCAGCACACGGCGCCTTGCTTCTTCCTCAGGTGGCGCACCGACTCCGGGAAGAGGGCGAGCTGAGCCGCGGTGATCTCCTCCAACTCCACCAGGATCACCTGTGAAGCAGCGTTTGAATTGGAAAAGGCAAACGACAGTGAGCTGAAGAAAACTGAAAGTACATAAGAATGAAGATCTTTCTTCTCACTTTGAGCGATCCCTCCAGCAGCGCCCTGTGCATCGCCAACACACACTCCAGCTGCTGCCTCGTGTCTGGATACGCTTCCCGGCTTTGTGGGTCACTGCTGCCGTTATTGTTCTTGGAGGTGATGTTGTTGTTGTTGTTGCTGCTGGTGCTGCTTGAGTGTCTTTTGCTGATGAAGGTGGAGGCGGTGTAGATCAGAAGCAGGCGGCGACTGGCTTGCATGTTCTCTTCCACGGAGTCCACGACGGCTGCAGGGGAGAGGGAGGAAAGGTGACCAGGAAGCTGATTACCAAACGACCACACAACAAAACAAACACCAACACCGGAACCATTCAGTGCTGCCCCAGACTTACCCTGACCGGGCAGACAGTCCCGGCTGGCGATGAAGAGTTTGTATCCGCAGGTCTTCTCCAACACGTGAGGCAACATGTTGAGGGCGAAGGTCTCCACCTCCTCGCTGAATCCTCTGGAGCAGGGCGGCGGGTACGCAACGTAGGCGTCATACAGCTTCCCATCCAGATCTGACAAGGGGGGGGGGGGGCAGAGGGGGTTGTTAAGGCAGGTCCAGTGGCGGTTGGGAGAATATTAAAGGTGTACTAAAGGTAGGGTGCGATTTGTTGGGGGGGGGTTGTGTGAATTTTCTCCTGGGGGGTGTAGAGGCTAAACTAAGCTTTAATCCACTGAGGTTTTCCATCACACTGACATGAATGACGCGCTGATGTCACTTCCTGGTCATCAAGAGTCAGACACGCCCCTTTATGTTTACTCCACCAATAGTTAACATCAACTAGTAAAATATTCAGAGTTCAGCGGTTGATGCTTCCAGGCAGAAACCTGACCCAATCAACATTGGTTCCTACATCATTTAGTTCCTACAGGAGGATTTTCTGACAGGTAGTCTGTAGTCTAGATTACTGCTCTAACTTTCAACTCGACCTGAATTGTCTTCATGTTGTTGAACGTCTCCATGAACATAAAAAACATTGTGGGTTCATTTCCTGCTCAGAAGTTCAGAGATGTGGAGAAAAGAAGGAGGAAACGCTGAAGATGATGCCAACAGGAAAGAAGAAAACTGTTAACTTGGTCTGATATCTGCAGAGTTATTTTAACATGATGTGAAATCTTAATCTATGGCATGTTAATGTTAAGTTTTACAGAAATAGTAGCATCAGGCTAAACTGTGGTGAGACCAGCGATGTTGTTTGGTCTAGAGACAGTGTCACTGAGGAAAGGACAGGAGACAGAGCTGGAGGTAGCAGAGATGAAGATGCTGAGGTTCTCTCTGGGAGTGACCAGGATGGATAGGATCAGGAATGAGTACATCAGAGGGACAGCACATGTTAGAGGTTCTGGAGATAAAGTCAGAGAGGCCAGACTGAGATGGTTTGGACATGTCCAGAGGAGAGATAGTGAATATATTGGTAGAAGGATGCTGAGTTTTGAACTGCCAGGCAGGAGGCCTAGAGGAAGACCAAAGAGGAGGTTTTTGGATGTAGTGAAAGAGGACATGAAGGTAGTTGGTGTGAGAGAAGAGGATGCAGAAGACAGGGTTAGATGGAGGACACTGATTGGCTGTGGCGACCCCTGAAGGGAAAAGCCGAAAGGAAAAGAAGAAAAGCATCAGGCTAAATCCTCTGACCATGTAGGCGCCATCGGCCTTCATTTGTGGTCCTGCAACCTAATTAGGTCATCTTCATCTTCCACGTCGTGGCCGGCACAGAATATTAAATGTTTCATGTCTTATTACACTGAATTAAATTTAGGCTCACAGGCTCTACCATTCAAAGGAATTAGGCCTGTTGAATGTTTATTTTTTCATGATTTAAGAAAATATGTCCCCTCTTTGTTTGACAGAAGGAATCAGAAGTCAGTCAAAGTAGTGGCAGTAATGTGTTTCTGATTAAAAATAAAACCTGTATTAGTTTAGACACTAAATGAATAATGTTGGCGCTCAGGTGAGAAAGATTTCCGGTTTCCTTCTGATGAGACAAACTCTGTGCTATAGATGTTTTTAAGCTGCAGAAACAGGAATTGACATTCATCTGAAATACCGCCGAGAGCTCTGCGGTGGCTTTGTTTCCTGTGGTTGCTGTCAGAATGGCGATGGCGTGATATAGATCGCGGCAAAGATGAAGCGTTGTTCTTTCCATCACTGTGGGTGTGATAAACACTGTACTAAATAAAGACGGCCTTACCTTTATCGGCGTAGACGAATGGACACGTTCTCCTGAACCACAAGGCGATGTCGACTTTGAAGAGGTAGTAGACGATGATGCTGAAGATGGAGAGAACTGTCACGCTACCAAACAACAACCCGATGGGGATGACGATGTCCGGGTCTGTACACACACACACACACACACACACACACACATAAGTTTTTGTAAGACAGCATTTAATCTCCTATACTCCAACGATACTTGTGGCATTGCTTACATCATAACACACTGTGGTTTTACCTTTTGGCAGTAGAGTAAAATATCCCTCAGTAGAAAGTCTGGAACTAAAGGTTCTACAGGTGTGGTTGGTGCCAAAATCCTCCTCCCTCAGCTTGGGAAAGATGATGGATCTCTCCAACCACACGCCTTTATGGGGTTCGTCCTGACTCCACGAGCTGTCGGAACAAATGGACGATAAAGACAAGAGCCGCGCGAGGACAGATACATCCAAGAACGAACCGTCAAATAAACGTTCTCACCGTAGATCTGTTGTGTAGACGTCGTGAGAGGGATGGGTATTCAGAATGAGTTTTTCTCTGACCAACCAGAAGACATTAGCGTCTGGCTTCCCAACACACGGCACAAACACCTGACATTTCTTGGTGAAAGACGACCCTAAAAAAACCACAAAAAATGACATTAAAGACAAGAAACCTAAAGAATCTGTTTCACTGATTATTGTTTATTGGTTTCAAACAAAACCATGCTTGCAAAAAGCAGGAGCTCACCCATTTCTGCCCGGATCACCTCATTGGCTGGCAGGTGCACTTGTGGAACAAAAGAGTAATCCTCTGAAAACAGACAGGAAATAGCGGAGGTTTGGTTTGTGGCCTGAGATTTGATCTGTAGAAAGTGAAGTTGATTTTTCTCATTCTGACCCAAGAGCGATGCGGCGACGGTGTCCGACATGAATCCCGTGACCCCGCCCAGAGTGAAGGTCAGAGAGCAGGTGTAGGTGCCGCGGTCTTGGGCCTCCACCGCCGTGATGTACAGCTTCCACCTCTCCCTGTAGGCGAACCTGCCCGTCCCGTCCTCTATGAGGTCACAGCCCTTGGAAAAGGAATGTCCAGTCCCAGGAGTGACGTTGCTCACTTTGTACCACCTGATGGAGGCGGCGATGTTGTAGCTGTCCAGTTTCTTGATGTGGTTTCTCAAAGGGCAAACCAGGAAGTCGGTGACCCCATTTGTGAGTGTCTGGGGGTACTTCTTTGGCCTTGCACACCCTTCAATCACCGACGGTTCTACCACCAGCCGGACAGCCTTTCTGTAGCACTTGGTGGGCGTCCTGTTGAAAATCAACCAGTAGATTGCTTTATATTGTGACACAAACTCCCTGTAAGGACTTGCGATTCCTAAAAAGTGTGTTTCAGATGCAGTTCAAACTAGTAGAGCTCCCGTACTTCACCACGCTCACATATTCCCCGTCATCTTCCTGCGTCAGGCTGAGGAACCACAGGCTGTCCCCGAGCACAAGGGTTCGACCCGTTTGGTTTCGTATTTCCCGGCCCGTCTCGGAGTCGTACCAGCTGATGTTGTGAGGGGAGGCCGAGGACACGGCGGGGTTCCGGAGCATCGCCATGTTCCCCAGAACCGAGATCACGTCTCTCAGCCTCATGACTTTGGTGCAGTTTTCTGCAACACACACATCAGTCAATAAGTTACTGAAGCACTATCGTTGAGTACTGTTTCGTTGGACTGTACGCGTATTTGGATTCAGATTTTTCACATTATTCCATTCATTTGATCAATATAGATTCTCTAAAATTTTTATTCTTCTTCAAACCCTTTTTCCCTTACAATTCTATGGACAGCATGATAATAAAAGGACTCCTATAACTATAGCGACTGAGTCATAAATCCCTGTGAAGTGCCTGAACGTGCTGCAGTTCCACTACAAACCACAAGAGGACGGTATAACCTTACTCTGAGACCAAAGGCTAAAACATAAATTACTGGATTACTAAGAAAAAACTTCCAATATCTTTGCACTACATATGTGTATGCAGGTTTGTATTTAATATTCTTGGAGTTCTAGCATGGGTTATTCAAAGGAATGGTGGGACTCTGTTCACCTGGTGCAAATCCTGCACAAATCCCACACAGCATGAGGCAGAGCAGAAGGCTTCCCAGCACTGACCTCAGATCCATGACTGGAAATAAACACACAAACGATGGTTAGAGGTGAAACGCTTGCAGGCTAAAAAGTCAAGGCACCCTGAAGTCATCACAAATAAGTTAATGGTTCAGTTGCTGACAGTTTCATAGGAAATCAAATATCAGCAAAAAGAATTTTAAGATCAACTTCATCCCACCTTATATCGCTAAGAGAGCCTCTCCCTCTTCCTCTCTCATTTTCCTCCTTCCCCTTTCTGTCTTCCTCACACATCGACAACAGACTTCATTATGATGAGAATTCAGAAGTTGTTTTTCAGACAAAACGCTGCGTAAGACTTTGAAGCTGGAAGGAGGCCCAGCTTTGCATAACAAAGTGTGCAAACAGAGTGTTCCTGGTCACTGCCTGTAAATCCACAAATGAGTTGGAAAACAGTTTCTCTCAAGAGAAATAAAATCCTCAGACTTTCATGTTGTTTTTATCAGAGAATCTGATGGGGGGGGGTCAATCAGATCAGGATCAATAAACTGATCAAAATGGCTACAGCGTGAGTCTTTTGAGGTGAGGTAACAAAAGAGAATACCCATCCATCCGTTTTCTTGTAGACTAGACACTTATCCACCTTGTGGGTCACGGGTCTGCTGGGGCCTACCCCTGCTGGCTACGGGCCAGAGGCGGGGTACACCCCAGATGAGATGCCAACTCATCGCAGAACCACATGAGAGACAAGCAAACACTCACACACCTATGAACGATTTGGAGCTTAAGCGGTTATGTGTTTTGCAAATGAGTCACACAAGTCAACAAGAGTTACACAAGTCAGTAGCTAATCTCTGGAGACCTAGGTAAAGAGTTTTATTTACTTAATAAACTTTAGAATGTGTCCTGTTCATCTTGGACACCTAAACTCTTGTAAACCAACAGACGCTGCAGGTTTGTGCTTGAGGTTGCTGTTGGGCCGCATTCAGATATGAAGCAGATAACATCTAATCAAACCACATCTTTACCACATGCATTCAAGCATCACAGTGGCCTGCAGGATCTAAGAGCTGATTAAAATAGAAAGAAGAACTGTAAAATCTGAGGACACCACCACCAGAACCTACATGTGAGCTCTGGTGGAGGAGTCCGATCACCTCTGGTTTTGTGAGACTGAAAGGTTTACAGGAAAACAGTAGCATCGGTGAGCTTGAAGGCATCGCGAGGGGAAACACCTCAACCACAGAGTCTTGTAGCTTCGTCCCCACACCCACAGAAGAAACCGTGTGACACGCTGCTGGTGTTCTGATATGAATGTCACCGGGTCACGCCGTCGACCCACCCTGCTGCCAAGGATAACGATATGTTTGCATCAAGCCATCCATAGAGTCTGAGGAGCTCTCCACTCTGAGACAAGCCCAGGCACAGAAGAGCGTGGGAGATCTAATCCGCTCCAGCAGGCTGTGACGCAACGTGGGAGTAAGGAATGGGAGGAGGAGGAGGCGAATGGAACCCAACTACAGTAACACACAGCGTCCGTCCAGTGCTTCCTCTCAGGCTACAGCACGTAACAGGATCCAAGCCGGTCCCCTTCTGTTCGACAGATAACACACACTCCCCCCTCCCACGTTACCGGGAATCCACTCACCCATAATTGTTGATAAGAGCTAAAGGAGCTGTGGCGTCCCGGCATGGTCAGAGCTCCAGAGCTTTTTATAGGCATGTATGGCTGGTTTAACCTTCATGCTTCCTAGAGACACTTGTAAACGTCCCATATTTCAGTTTTGTATAAACAGTTTTTGGTTCTATTACTGTAGGGAAATTAGGTCATTGGGTCAAGTACCAGACTCATCAGTCTGTAAACTGCCTGATCCCCAGGTTCTGGGAATAAATGTTCTCACAGGAATCATTTGACTAAAGGGTACAAATTTAAGTGGGCAACGCAAACATTTTAATCCAGTGTTCTCATGGATGCTGTGTTTTGTTTTCTTTTGTTTTATCATGGTAACGTCTGCTGAAAATGTAATTTTACCGTGATGATGGTGACGTTGTGAACCAGGGTTGGAGGCTGTGTTGTAAAAAGCGCATGACAGAAGCTGTTGGGACTTGGACCCCAGAGACTGAACAAATTGATGCAATGTTTGATTTCCCTCCAACAAACTGACAAAGTGAACATGTGGCCATTTACTCTGTTTGCATTTCGGTAAAGCAGCCTCTGGGCTGCATTGGCCAACAAATCTGCTCGCCCATGCAAACTTTGTCCATCTGTCTTTGGAACGGCTATCTCAACACAAACCACAGGTCAAAGGTCACGGACGTCTACTGAACGGATAATCTGCAGATAAACATGTTTTCACTGCTGTTTTGAACCAAATACCACCTGACTAAGGCTGACTTGATGACAGGACACGGTGAAGTCACAGCACTGATTTGTTCCGGGACGTCATTTATTGCAGTCTGGTAATCTGCAGTCCTGTGAGTCAGTTAAAACATAAAGACTCCATGAGTCACCGTTCACTGAGAAAAATGTGGAGCCGCAACAAAATACACCTTCACCTGCAGGTAGAGCTCCAAACACAACGTCTTCTGGTCTGCTGCACCTCCCAACCCCCCGCGGTGATGAGGTTTAATGAAATCAATTCATCCTCACTCAGTAATCTGTAATGTCTTTCCACACTGACATAACAACTCTGTGAGAATAATATCAAGAGAATGACAAACGTGAGTCCAAAAGGAGACAAGGGGGAACCCTGAGATGTAATAATAGCAATCGGAACAAGATGGAGGCTGTGGGACGCACTTAAATGATGAGAATCATTTAAATCTGAGGAGAGGAAATAAAGAGATTCACCTTTCCCACAGCAGAGCATGAGAAAACAACCAGGAGAGGTAAAAAAAAAAAAAAAGAAGCTGCTGTCTTTGCACAGAAAACACTGAAATACACTGAAGACAAACAAACTGTTGTGAGATTTTAAAAAAAAAAAATTTTGGTGCTTATTGAATTTTTTAGTTTTAAACCTGCAGAATAAAAAAGCCTTCCCAGAGGGAATGTTGCTGGCTCAGGGTGTGGAAAAAAAACAACGCTTTGAATAAACATCCACATAGCCTTCACAGGAGGAATGCTGCTGGCATTTGGCAGAGGAGCAGCTGTCATCCTAAACTTTTGCAATAATAATCCTTGCTTGTTTTTAAAAAAATACAAACACATCAGCATAAGTAAGAAGGATTTGGAGTGCCACAGATTTTAGGCATGTTTCTGTTGGTGTGACGCAACAGGAGCACCAATATTCCTCCATCAACTTGTAAGGTTGTTTTAACAGGTGTCCATATTGTAGTGTGAGACGACGTGTTTTTACTTTGTGGTTAGAGTTACAACACTTCTCTCTAGCACAGAAAACCTGCACCCCTGACGGATTTGTTCCTGGAAAGTTGAACGACCCTCATGCGCCTCTAAGAAGAGCAGGTGATGCTGCGTTCCTACTAAAAAACAAAACAAAAACAAAGACATGCAGGAATATTTTGGCTCACCTCGGAGAAGGAGACAAGGAGACACCAGGCAGAAGGTGGAAAGATGAGAGTGGAGCCAGCAGAGGAAATCCAGAACGTGAAAGTCAGCCTGTGACTCATCGGCTCTGTCCCACCTCCATGGAGGAAGGCCAATTTACGCGCAAGCAAGGAGAGAGAAGTTGCGGTTGGATTGCGCCTCTCAGCTCTCCGGATGCCTTCCTTTGCATTTCAACATAACTTTAAACCGTCAGCAGACCTTTACCCCCCCCCAAAAAAACTCACTTTAACCAAAAGATGAAGAAAAGATAGTTGTGTTTTGTTTTTTTGTTGCTTTGCGTAAAAATCGATGGTTTCAGACGATAAAGAATCAAATAAACTTCTACTCAGTCTGAAAATTGGCCAAAACTTCAAGCTGCAGATAGAAGCGGGAATTCCCCCCATTTATCGACCACAATCCCTGTTCAATCACCTCTGTTCAGTTAGAGAACCAATCAATCAAAACTGACATTGGAAACCCGAACGGTGAAGACTGAGTAGATCTTAACATTATTTCAGATGCGCTGGTTTTTCATTTGATCAAACTTTAAATGTATAGTATGGCAGGCTACAAATATCCAGTGAGGTTGAAATCAATTCAGGCAGGTTTTTCATTCCCAAGAGCCAAATTGTTTTTATGCGGTGATGATCCACTTTTCATGACCCGTGAAAAATGTAAATGTGCAGATGAGAAGCATCCAGATCTGCAGCGTCACGTCTGCTAATGCTGACGTCAGGGATTCCGATCGGACCGACCGCTGGGATGATCCGAAAAACAACAACCGAGGACTCACCAGCCGAACGGTTCTCCGGACGACCACTTCCTCCGGTCACGTGGAAGTCCTGAAAAACATCTTCTATTCTTCTTTATAGATAGAACAATAACCCCAGGCGTGTTCTCTCCGGCTTCCACTTCCTCTTCAGAAGACAGTGTGGAACATGTTGCAATTTCCCTCCCCGGATTCTTTAGAAATCCAGCATGCGTCCTCATCAGTTGAGCAATACCTGGGAGGAGAGCCGATCCCGGTCCTCCTGTGATTAGTCCTCTGGTTTTTATGGGATAAAATAATTTGAGAAAATTCATGTTGAAATCCATCGGTTCTGTAACCCGCCCGGTTCTGTCAGATGACTCTTTTTTTTTTTAAATGTCCAACACTGATTTTTCTTATCCGGGTTCAACTTTCTCCCTGATTTTCTGGAACCGTCAGCTGAGTCAGAAAGTTGTCTGGTGATGCCCTCTAGTGGCTGCCTAGAGAACACCTGCAGAAATGATCAATTATCAATAGAGATGATCAAAAACGGTGTTAAAAATACGACCAATCATCAAAAATCATGTTAAAAACTTTTTAAAAACAAACTCCTTAAATTACACTTAAGGGATAACCGTTTATAAGTAAAGCAAATCTTTTTTTTTTATGATCAATTTTTTTTATTTAAAATGAGTAGCTTAATTTATTTAATAAGAAAAACAATCAGACATAAAAAAGATCAAAAAGGAGTGTGATCAATCATAAATCATCAGTAATTCACTGCCACATGAACTGCTACAACCTGCTGCTGATGTCATCCTGTGGGCAGTCGTCAATAGATCAATTAGACTGATAGATCACTTAAACTGCCAACTTTATCGTCTGGTAGGATTCTAACTTCCTGTAGGCATCATGCAGTCAAACAGACCCAACTAATCAAACTGATTTCCACGTGCAGCCATGCAGGGTTGACACTGAAGATGCTTCCCTGAGTTTTTATTGTATTTTGAAAAAGAAAAAAAACACATTCACACACATTCAGACACATGTGATTAATATATTCGTTTTTGAGCTGCTAGTCCAGCTCAAAAATATTATTCCACATACAGCCTCTGGGATAAACAGAATTAAACAAATGATTTTTACAGGTGCATCTTATAAAGAGGCCCAACAACAAGTTGTATGTGTCGATGTCTCTTTTGAACCCGACCAATCATTAATCTTCTGTTTGACATCAGTTCGGTTACTTCATTTACAGTATTTCAGTGATGGAGTGCTCTGGTGAGGTCGGGGCTCAAAAAGGTCTCTGTTGGAGGAGTTCACCAGCAGAATTAGAAGGTGCTGTTCTGCCGGGCCAAAATGTAATCCATTTTCCTTTTCCCCTTAGGTTTGAAGAGGACGTAGAGGAAGATGGAAACCACCGTGAGGAAACAGAGCACGGCCACACTGGTGACCACCAGCCATGTAGACGTGGAGTCTGAGAAGACAGATGAGAGAAGTTAATGAAATTAACGTGGAGACTGGGGTTATTATTGTGTTCGACGTACACACACACACACACACACACACACACACACACACACACACACACACACACACACACAACGCTCACCTTCCAGCTGAAGCCGTGTGACAACTTCCTGCGTCCCGCCCTTGTTGTGAGTGACACACTTCAGCCGTGTCTCCACGTCTTCCTCGGTCACCTTCACAATGATCAGCCTCAGCTCAATGTGGCACCCATCAGGCAACCTGGTTACCCTGGAAACGAGGAGGAAGACCCCAACATCTCTCATTATGGTATTACTTAGTCAGATGACTTCGAACCAGGCAGAATGTTTTATGTAATAGTAATTATATTTTAGTATTTTTTTAAATTAGTCATCTATCATTTTAATGTTGTCTCTTTCTTCTCTGAGGCCATTATAGTTATTTCCCATATTTGATCGGCAGTCTGTGGTCTCCTAATTGCAGGCTAAACAAATCAACCAATTACCTTCTTCCTCCCTGCAGGGCCCGCCCATTGAGATAAGATTCCTCCACTGATTGGCCGTCAATCAGCCACGTGACGACAGTGGCATCTGCCATTGGACAGCCAGTGATCACCTCGCAAAAGAACTGCAGGCCCGAACCTAAAAGAAGTTGGAGATTAAATCAAATAAATAAATAAATTGATACCTGTCCTTAACTATATTTATATATCTATATAATATATTTATATATTTTATTTTTATATATATTTATAAAATCCTCGCTCACCGTGAAAACTTTCAAAAATGGTTCCATTCAGTGGCGATACAATCACAGGTGGGAGAATTACAGGAGCTGTATAGAGATGACAATTTCTATTATGTCAGTTTTGATTTCTCCTTGGCAACATGTGGTTTAAATCGAGACATGATTTAAAATACTCACTCCCAGTTGTGCTGAAGCTGCTGCTCAGCCCAGGGTCAGAAGTCACGGTCGGGTTGGAAGCTGCAGGAGTTGTGCCATCTGCAGGGTCCAGACCTTCACACATATCCACATATTTAGACATGCACACAAACAAGTGACGTCTACAAACATCTATTACACTCAATAAAAACCATTCAAACAACTTAACCACGTGTTTTGTGATTTTTACGTGTCATGAGTGAGTTTGAACGAAACCAGTGTGTTGCACCTATTTGGCCACTAGGGGGCAGACGCCCTTAAGAATCACGGTTTATTATCAGGGAATTAACGTCATAGTCAATGAATCGACGGGATTATTACTCAAAGGTAGTGGTGATCTCTTGTCAATTTCATTTAATTAACTATTTAATTATTTTTTTAAAAAGCAGTCACACTTTAAATGTGAATGGGCAGGTTTTTCTCTTCATCCTGGTGCTGCTGCTCACCTTCCACACTGAGCTGGACGATTCTGCTGACTTTAAACTGCTGGTTATCGATGAGCACCCTGAGCACACACATGTACGCTCCTGCGTGGGATCGATTCACGGCTGGGATCAACAGCGGTCCGTTGCTCTGCGGGAAGGGGACCAGCTGGAGGCCAGTGGAGCTGCAATTCTGTCAGGGGGCATCAGGAACATTAAGGAACCTGCTCAGTTTACAGAAACATATTTCCACGGTTAACCAGGGATTCACCACTCACCTTAAACCACTCGATCAGTCTCCCTGTCGTGTTGAAATAACTTATTGACGGACATGTAAATTTGAGCTTTTCTCCCACCCTGGCTGAGATGGGATAGGCCAGAATCTGCGCGTCCACAGCGTCGGACGGATAAACGTGTAACTGGATGCTTCCGCTCACGCAGTATGTTTCATTTCTGCAGATGAAAGTGAGGAAATATTGCACTTATTTTTATAATTATTTCCATCTACATAATGGAAATAATTCACTTTACTGTCCCCAAAACAAGCCCATAAACTGTTTTAATACTAATCATAATTTGAGCGCAGATTTTGTGCAACTGAACTGAACCTGCGTTAAAAAATTATCAAAACCCGAACCCCTGACATTCAAATCATTTAGATGCAATTGCATAATTAACTGTTTTAATTGCTTAATTTATTTGCATATTTTTCTTTGCTGTGCGCAAAAAACCCAACTGACCTGCGGTCGCTGTGTGCAGATGAGGTTAAAGTTTACCTGTACGTGCAGACGTATTTCCCTGAGTCTGACGCCTGAGCTGGGAGGAACCACAGCTGTTTATGACGTTGCTGGACACGCCCCTCGCCCTGATAGCTGACGTCATCTGTCCCGTTGGCGCTGGTGATGACGTAATTTGCCGTCGGAGGGGCAATCCCGCGCACCCTCAGGACCCTCTCGAACTTTGGAAAGGAGAGGATGACCGCCTCGCCCCCCACCCTGAATACCCCCAACTCTCGATTCACCAGGTGGCAGCCGTCTGCAGGAGAAGGTGGTCATTTAATTATAATTTAAACAATTAAAATTTTTTAAAAAAACAACTCACTTCTCATTGGCAGAGGGGGGAGTTGAGGTCTTCCATAAACACAATCCATGACGCCCCCAATTAACATCAATACAAGGAGGATCATGACGGCAGCCTGGAGGGGACACAAATCTGAATTTATCGATACGAAATATCGAGTGAGACGTTCAAGTGTCTGCTCCTACAAAATAAAAGCACAAATGTAAGCGAGGAGCAGTGGATGGAGAAGTTGTTCTAATATTTGTTGGTAAAGTTGTGCCGATGTTTCCTCCAGCAGCCCAGAGTTTCAATGACACCTGCTTTTATCTAAACTCGGATGCTGATTGAAAAAGTCGTGTCATCACAAGTGTCATCAGTCCCGCTTGTCCCCACCCCCCCATTAGTGTCCAGATTTAACCACAGTGGTGACGTCACAGATTCTCTGCAGCGTTCAGACCGGGAGGTAAGGCGTCTGTTTCGTGCAGATGATTTTTGTGTGGAAACGTTTCCATGGAAACGAGTTGATTTCTTTCACTTCCGCTTCTTTTCCCTCGCCCCTGATTGCAGGGATCAGCGTTTATACGTGCGTGTGTCATCAAGCAGCAGTCGTGTAATCCGTGGGTGTGTCAGTGTGAATATTAATAGTAATTGCCCGATGTCAGTCACCCATAAATAAATATTAAGTATTTATGATTTATGGGGATGAATCAGTGATTGATTAAATTTAGGGGCAAATATTTTCTCCAATAATATATTTACATTTACAGGTTATCAGCAGACAGCGATGCACAACAGCAAAATGACGCAAGTCAAATATGTAATCAAATATATATATATATATATATATATATATATATATATATATGATAGATATATCAAATATATAGACTATATATTTGATAGATATTTATATATATCTCAAATATACACACACAAATATATATATATCTCAAATATACACACACACATATATATATATATATATATATATATATATATATATATATATATATATATATATATATATATATATATATATATATATATATATATATGTGTATATATATATAATTAGACATACATATTTAAAGCTCTGCTGCATGAAGTGGTTTCTAATGACATCCACGCAGCGGTCCGGTTTACTCACCGTGCGGGTGTGTTCGGGGGTCACAGCAGGGTGCCTCGATGCAGACTGCTGTGTCTACAGCAGCATGGGTTCCGTTCCCAGTCGGCTCAAGGGGAACCGACAGTCTTTTCAAGGTTCCCACCCCACTGAGAGCAAAATTTCTCAAGTTTCTCAATGCGTCTCAGCCTTCTGCACACTCACATCTATACATACACACTCACATAGAGTATGTCAACAAAGGGCATGAAAAGCAGAAACAGAAAAAATTCCTGTCGTGTCATTCAGAAAAAAGCGGAGGTGTTGTAGTTTTACGAGTGTTTACAGCTGCTGTAGACTTTCCTTTGCACCATCTGCGTTTTTGCGTCAGTGGTGAACATCTCAATGTTTGTTTAGCAAACATTGAGATGTTCACACATCTACTATCCAGATATGAGACATCGCTGCTCCACTTCTCTTTTCTCACCATCAGCTTTGTGACAGATGGATTCTGACAAACACACTTCGGACAGCTTAGGAACTCATTCAGGAAAAATCAGTTGTCATCATCTGCTTTTTTTTTTTTTTTTTTTTACTGTTTGGATTAGTGAACTGTGAGAGGATGGGTGTGTCCACCTTTTGTCAGTGCTTGTGTTTCCATGGCAACAAATTACATCTATTATTTCAAAAAGTGTAAGGTTAGTTTTTGATTCACATCTATAAATTATACATTCTTTATTTTGCATCTCTGCTCATTACAAACTCCTATTTTTGTTTCCATGGCAACAATTTGACATCCATTGCAGCCTTGAAAGAGTTAGTTTCTTCATTAGAGAACATCGTTCACCAATTTGTTGGTGTGCATAGATTTGTTTCACGTGTTTCAAGTTTCATGTGAGTTGTATTGATTTATTTTATATTGATTAGAACAACTTGCATTCAAGCAACTGAACTCTGACACAATTCAAACTTGTTTACAGGTGTTATCGATCCCTTCAGCTCCAAAAAACATCCTTGATGAAGTCGTCACACACACACCCCCCCCCACAACCATGAAACCTGGGACACTCCCTTTGTTCTTCTGAAGCAGGATGTGAGCGTGTGGACATCAACCAGGGCAGCGGAAATAAATAGAAACCAGACATCCAACACTGTAGATTTCCACTATCAGACACAACCGGCTTTAAGTTTTTGATGGTGATGTTAACTGCGTCCGTGTATTAGCATGCTAAGCTAACAGGAACAATTTGTAAAACAGAAATAAGTTTCAGGAATGGAAGTCAGGAATGAAAAAAAAAAGCAGTTTTAATAGAGGTTAATAAAATAAACGGTCAAGAAAAAAGACAGTGCTTAGCTTTCCAGATCGGATCCCATCAAACTGGGTCGACAACTACCCCCCCTCCCCCCAACCAATGGATGAATGTTACTGTGAGTCATGGTTTTGTCACGTCCCAGCCCACGGGCCGGGGTATCCGCCACTCATCATTATGACTGGGCATTTCCCAACAAACACATTCCTTTCAGTGATGCAAGCTATGGAATAGCGTGGTTGCCACGGTGATGGTGTCATAGTTTAGAACAGGGGTGTCAAACTCATTTTCACTGAGGGCCACATCAGCACAATGGCTGCCCTCAAAGGGCCAGGTGTAACTAATAAATGTAACTAGACGTAACTGTAAATGTAATGTTTAAGTAAATGTAACTACTCCTCAATGTTAAACAACTCAATTTATTATATATTCAAGTTACAAACATTGCAGTTTGTTTCTCTGTTATAACATAAATCCTTTTAATTTGTTCAAAAAGTTTTTGTCAAAGTTAAAGTGGGCTTGATTACTGCATTGTGGGAAATGTAGTTTTGGTCAAAGCACACAGTTTTGACCTATTCACTTTTAGACACTCTGACCTTTTATGCTGTCGCGGACCACATAAAATCATGTGGTCCGCTGTGATTTGTAAACCCATCGTTGCCATGGTTACTCGTTGATCGGAGGTTCATTCTGTGAGTGGGATTTGTCTAAGATGAGTTTTCACTGCAGGATTCACCAACTTTTCAAGTATTTTCCTTCCACAAAGCTTTTTACACAACCCACGTATCCTGGAAAGATGCACTTTATTATTTTATTCGTTCTCCTGAAACAACTGTTTTGACTAGATCCTAAATATTTCATACTTGTTTTAACGTTTGGAGGACAGATTAGAAACAGTGATGAGGAAAGCCATGATGGACTAATTAGAGACAGTGGTGCTGAACAGAAGACAGGAAGTAGAGCTGAAAGTGGAGGAAATGAAGATGTTGAGGTTCTCTTGGGAGTGATCAGGTTGGACCAGACCAGAAATGAGCTCCTCAGAGCAACAGCCAAGGTGAGATGTTGTTGAGATGAAAGCTAGAGAGAGCAGACTTTGATGGTTTTCGACACGTCCAGAGGAGAAGTGGTGAGGATGTTGGTGATGTTGAGGATGGAGCTGCCAGGCAAGAGGAAGACCGAAGGGAAGGTGAATGGATGCAGTGAGGAAGACATGAGGACAGTTGGTGTTAAGAGAGGACGATGAAGAAGGTATGCTGACATGGAGAAGGATCAATGGAGAGCTGATCAATAAGACCACAGATATTTACAAGATTAACTTTTCGTGTGTGTTTGTTGCTCTTAGACGATGTTAACTTTCGCTAATGCGTCTGGGTCACATAGAAAATGTTGACATGTGCTGGAATCCATGACTCTTGACATATGGGGGTGGGGGTTGCAGGGGGTTAGTGTAATGCTAGCAACAATGTGTTCCAACTCTCAAGCTTGACAGATGTAGGATAAAAGTCCCTGGACACAGAACATGCTGTTCAATGAAATGTCCGTTACGAAAGCAGGAGGTGTTGCGTATTGAGGGGATTCTCCAGATCTGCTCACCGGTCAGTGACTTTTGATATCCTGATAAAAGAGAAAGAAAGTACGGACAGAACAAATGATTTTGCACGCAATACTGCTCTGGTATACGTGATAATATTCACATTGGTTTGAAAATACTCAATATTACAGCAATTTAATATGAAGCACCCCTGAATTATGAAGTCGCTGTTGGAGCAGAAATGGAGAAAAACCTGCAGTTTGGCTTGTTTGGGCGACGAATTGCATCAGAGGCCTCAGAGAAAAAGACACGGACTACTTTTAAAATTAATTTTAATTTTATTCAAAGAAAAAAAAACAAAAAAAAAACTTCAGGAAAATACACGACTTCCTGTCATACACAGAGAGGACATAAGTTAGAGTGGCATGGCAGAAACAGCAGAGGAAACGCATTGCCTCACGTCCGAGCCTGCAGGGAACCAAACCGCAGTGTTTCCACGTTTAAGCAGCGCTATGTGAATACCTGAAACGGACAAGATGTGTGTTCTTTCTCGTTTTGTAAGTAGGTTATTTAGTAGGAGAGGGAGAGATGGCAAAAAAAAAAAAGAAGAAGAAGAAAATATCCAATAAAAACCAGGCTCAAAAAGAACACAAACATACAATTAGAGAACCATATGCTTTAAACATAAATACTGTGATGCACATTAGTGAAACGGAAAATTGCCTCTGTAAACGTTTTCTCCACCTAAGGTGAGTGTTATAACAATAATAAACCACCGCAGTCTTGTATTATAGACTTACAGAAACAACAGAAACTATTAAGATTCTAGACTAACGCTAAAACTTAATACACAATGCTTCAAGTGATTTTTATTTAAAAAAAAAAAAAATTTCCAAGTAGTGGTTTTTCATTACATCAGATCAACAGTCCTGTTGGAACTTTCTCCCAACATACATCAGCAAACGACTGCTTCACCTCCTCAGATCCTTCTTTAGCCTGTTGACAGTATCGTCATAATTACCAGCATTTTTTTTAAAGAAAAGGTCATTACATCCGCTCCTCGAGGCTGTAATGCAACAGGAAAAACACGTGATGGGGTTCAGAGGCCTTCTCTATTTGAGGAGGGGGTTATGATTGTGAAAGAACCTGATGCTGTTACTGGAAGTGACATTTTCACCAGTCAAAACACCCCATGAAATATCTACACCTGACAGAGGCTACAATGCTTTCAGCTTTCAAAGGTCTTAGTTTGAAGCGGAACACTTCGGTTGATCACAAAGCAAAAAAACAGCTCATGCCTTGGACCACACAGTAATATATCTTTCTACATTCTTGACACTTGTGTGCATCGCATTCATACAAATAATACAAATGAAAAGAAAATGTTGTGATTTCAAAGAATAAAATGGAAGATAGATAAATATCATCCAGGGGGATTAAAAAAAAAAAAAAGCTGAACCTGCCGACCATGCGATTTCTTCTCTGCTGTAAAAATCCTCTACGCCGATGACATTCAACTCTCCGTCCACGCAAGCACACACATTCCTGAACGTTCTCCGCTTTATCAGTCCTTCATCATCCCATTATCATTTTATATCACACGTTTCTTAGCAGTTCAAGCTTCTCTTCGACCAGCCGCTCTTCCAGAAGCGAGTTCCGGTCTTTAAAGTTTGACTAGCGGAGGGTAAAAACACAACCACTGATCTGGAAGATTAAATGAAATTTTATTGTACATAGACACCTTTATTTTACTTTATTTATTAGACCACACCCACATCACTTTATTCTTGGACAAACACACCTTGCACTTCTGTGGGTTCAGAATAAAAGCAAGCAAACAGCGGACCGTGGGTGGATGTGCGTAAATCTAAAAGACATGTTTTACTCCACATAGTTACACTTATCTTCAAGGAATAATAATAATAATAGTAATAATAATAATTCAAAAAATACTATCCTGATCATCCAATTGCTTCAAAGTCTTTCTTTGTCATCCTCTCTTTTAAAGCACCTGTCTGAACAACACTATACTTCACAACACACACCTTGTCCTGTCAAGTCATCAATCAGACTTACAGTACAACCCAAGTACTCGCCCCCCCCTCCACCTCACCTGCTGGTCATTGTGACCAATCCCCCCTCCCAGGCTCTGGGGTTTTACAGGTCACCCCTGGCTGACATTCTCATTTACATACACGACTGTAGCATCAATGAAGCAGACTCCCACCCCCCCCTGGCCCCATGAAACGCTCATAATACAGGGCGAGGGGGTCAGGAACATGGGGCAGAGGGGGTAACTCTCAATGAGAGGCGGACCTGCGGAGGGTACTTGCAGTAGTAGTAATGGAACTGGTAGCAGTACTAGTAGTTACTGACCAGCCCAGAAACATGAAGTAACGTAGAGATTCAACATCTATCTCATCGCGGAGACGAGCACCGAGAAAACCAAGAAGGAAACAAGTTTGCCCGCTTCAATTAAAATCATCTTCAGTTTTTTCTACTTCTTCGCATCTATAATTAGTGAAGCAATAATTGATTTCTTTTTGTACGCAGGTCACCCCCACTCGGCCGTATTTTCAGCAGGCGATGGCCACACGCAGCGCGTCACAGCCGCGGCGGAGGGGCTGCAGCTCCAGAGGAAAGGTGTGATTGTTGTCGACCGCTTGGAGGGGCTGGTTTGGTTGTTGGTTTCATTGTCTTTCAGCTGTCCCGAGTGCTGACAGGTCATCATCGACAGTGGGTTCTGAGATCCAGTGTTAGTGAGGGTGGAGAACAACTAGGAGGATGAAGAGGAAGAGGGCCGGGTGCAGACCTCTACCAGCTGAGGAGGTTGCTTCGGCCCAGAGTCATGAAGTAGACCTGGCTGGAGCCTCCAGACCGAACGGAGGCGAAGAAAACCTGAATCAAACAACCAACCAGCAGATAGTCAGTGATTATATAATCGATGACGAAAGTTCTATTCCGTTTCTTGTCATGCAAGAGCTTTAAATATTTGTAATATAAAGGATGTGTAGACCATAACTTCTACAAGCGTAGCCTTGGAATCACAGCGAGGTGAACTAATTTTAGCTCTATGTCTTCACTACTTGTTTGCCCAAAACGGACACAATTGAGGGAACAGAAACTAGACTAGCTTTCACGCTAATTCCACGGCTGATACAGCGTATCCAGCAGAGGCTGAGTCAACAGAAAAAGTCTTTGGAAGTTGCTTGATTTTTACCGCAAAATACTTCCAATGCAGTGTTGGGACATCTGCATTTTTCCGCAGTTTGGATGGTTGATAAATTTTGTGAAAGCAACCGGTCTTACCTTGTCGTTTCTTTCACAAAGGAATTTGAGTCTCTGGGCTCTCTTGTGCATGAAGACGCCGTCCAGATGGCCGGTCTCCACCGAGCGAATTTCTATGGCCTTCTCTCCCCAACCCATGATCTGGTTGGAGCGAATGTAGGCTGCAAAGAGAGGAGATCAGAAGTTCATAGGTATATATAATAATGAAAGAAATAATGAAAACGAAAACCTGATTAAAATAGCGTAAAGACTGTCTATATTAAAATCTGGAGGTCTCAGCCCTGTAAAGACTCAATAATGTCCTATTCTAAGTTGTTCAATTCTGAGGCGACCACAAACTTTTGTCTACCTAAAATCATCTTTAAGGTACTTTTATTCCTCCCAGCGTACCCACAACAAGAAGTAAATCGACACTCATTCACAGGAAGAACCGCAAAAGGAGAAACAGTAGATGCAAGATGTGAAGAGGTGTCGCAAGTGGGCATTGCTTCATTCTCAGGGACAAGCGATGCAGAAGAATGCATCAGGAGGGCTTTAAGCTGTGTGTTTGCTCCTCGGACTCACCCACTGAGGTGGGCATCTCCCCCCACTGCAGCACCACGTCCTTGGTGATGCGCCCGTAGGTGTTGACGTAAACGCCCTCGTCCTCGTAGCACACAAGAAGCTCAATGCCGTCGGTGTTGGGCAGGATGATGATGGCGTGAGACTGGATGTTGGTTTGGATCTGTTGAAACAACAAAAACAACAACAAGGTGTGGTTTGACGTCTTCGATCAAATGCAGCAGAGAACTAAAATTACTGCAATGCTTCAAGCTTCCTCAAAGACCAGTTCTTACGTGAGTAGGTAGGTAGATATCGTAGACTGCACCAGAGTCTACATCCACGGCGTGGAAGCCTGAGCACGAGCCGTATATGACCTTTAACCTTTGGCCTTCCTCCACAGTGAGGTCGACCAGCAGGGGCTTGTGCACCAAGTCACCAAAGGACTGAAGCACACAAGTCACAAAAACAGTTTTTACTCCTCCTAGCTTGAGCGTCAGATCGATCAACGTTCACCGTTTAGCTTTACCAAGCTAAGCTAACGTGCTGACTTACTTTGAAGGCCATGAACTTGTGGTAGGGCTTGGGGGCCCAAGCGTAGACCTCCACAGAGTTCTTAAGAGCCAGAACCAAGAATTTGATCCTCTCATATTTTACTGGGGGAAAAAAACCCATAAAGACAAAACATTAGTAAGACAAATACTGTAGTCAAAAATAGCTTCAGTGCTAATACAGTTAATCTCAATTGCCAATCAGTTAGCAGTAGGTGGAAAGCGTTTTTTATATTGTTTAGCAGTAATGCAATAAATTCAATGTACCTTTAAAGTTTTATAATGTCTACACGTTTTAAAACACAGGATTTCTGAGAATCCTTCATTGGAAAAAGTAGAAACTCCATCCATCCATCCATCCATCCACCCATCCATCCATCCATCCACCCATCCATCCATCCATCCGTCCATCCATCCATCCACCCATCCTCTTGTCTTCAAGACGGGTTGCTGGAGTCTATGCCAGCTGGCTACAGGCGAGAGGCAGGTTACACCCCAGACGCATCGCCAGTGCATTGTGGACAACTCCTCTCTCACACACACACACACACACACACACACACACACACACACACACACACACACACACACACACACACGGGTGGTCCTGGAATGCATTAACTGCGAGTAACGAGGGATTACTGTATTTTAATATTTTCTTATTTGTCGCAAATTTCCACTGAGACAAAAATGCTGAGTTTGGACTTTTTGTCAAAAATCCTTATTCATCTCTGGAAATTTCCTGTAGTTTCTACCCGTGCTGGTTTGAAACCTGCCGGATGACTTGATCACAAAAATTAAATTTCATTAAAATGCGATGGATGTGCATGAATTAAATGTCTTGAGGAGTTTCCAACAGGAAGTGCTTGTCAGTGCAGTTGCTCTACTGTCACTGAGGACATTCTCAATTTTGGACAGGGGGATGCAGTTGCATGCTCTCCTTTCCTGGACAGTTACTTAAGCGAGGGCTTTCCCTGTTTGGTACTGATCTGCCGTCTGCCCATCAACCTGAGCTTTGGACATTTGTAAACTTCCACCATTAATCTGTGTCCGGTGTGTTCCTGAAAGGCGACCTGCATCCACACAACAAGATTTAAGGTTTCAAGCTCATCAGTCATCACGTGACCCACCGACTTTGTAGTGGACGCAGCCCTCCAGGTCTCCTACGGTGGTCCAGCCCTGCTTCTTCTCCACCTCGGGGTCGTTGTGCAGGATCTTGTTCCTCAGCCAGGACAGGTAGTACACCCGCAGCTTGTTCTTCTTACCTGTGGTTGACAGGTAAAGGTCAAACAGGGTCAGTTTTTAAAGTGCACAAAAATCAGACCTGAATGTCCTACATGTAGATGAAAAACCGGTTTAAAATCTTTGTGATTTTATGTTCAAGAACCCTGCCAGCTGCAACTGAATCATGCATATTTAAAGACACTAACCCGTCAAATGTTTCCTAGCGACCCAAACACAAAAGAGGAGAAGCTGTGAGCAAAGGCTGCCTCTCAAACACGCAACTTTTCCATGACATGCATCTTCACATGTCGGCAATGAAAACATGTTGCATGGAAGGAAATTGTGCGTTGCTCTGCGGCTTTTCCTTCCATAATCGCGTGGGCATTGCTTATGCTTCACACACACACTCACACATGACGTGTCTCTGTGGGGTTGGGATTTACTCAACATCCATTTGCCTCAAAACATGCATTGTGACACACAAGTGTGTGTGAGCCATTGAGAAAGAAGAGAAGTGAGAACATGGATGTACTTTTGAGAGCGAAACATCCTGGCGGTGTGTGTCTGCAAATATTTATGCAACACACAGACAAGACAGACGATTTGACAACATGCTTTTACACAAGTGCAGTCCAGTGTGGAATCCTTTAGTGTGACAAAACCCATCTCTAACACCAGTGTGCATGCATTGCCAGCGAGGAAGTGTGTGTGTCTGTGTGTGCGTACCTGATATCGTGACCAGGACGTTGAGTCCCTCCAGGACGTCCATCTGCTGGAATCGCCGTCGGTTGATCAGTGGGTAAACTTTCCCCTGGCCACTACGATCCAACAGCATCAGACCGCTCTCTGTTCCCACCAGCAGGTTCACGCCTACACACACACACACACACACACACACACACACACACACACACACACACACACACACACACACACACACACACACACACACACACACAGTTAGGAAAGCACACAGCATCCACATCTGGAGATTCAGTGTTGTCTGATCAGTGATGTCCTCATCAAGGATTTGCTGCCCCCAAGTGGTAAAAAGTTTTATAGACATGTCACCATAGAATAATAATAATATTTTTAATTACTGTATTGTTGATTAATTTTTTTTTTACTTAAAGAGAGAATATTTTAGGGACTTTAATGCTGTAAACAAAAGAAGAAGCAATGATTAAATCATGTACCTCTGATTGTGACCCAATGAGAACACTGATGGTAAAATCCTCTCAGGATGTTTTCTCACTTAATCGACATGTTGCTCATTTACGTATATAAACTACTAAACTGGGACCTCTTTTTCTTCGTCTTACCCCAGAGTGCAGCGCACAGGATCTCAGAGTTGAACCTCTTCTTGTATTTGCGGATCTCTGGCGTGTCGCTCTGCGGGCGAGTGTTGACCGGGTTGACGTTGACGACGGAGCCCTTCCGGGACGGGTCGGCCCTCAGCGCCTCTGCCAGCCGGGCATCGTTCCCGTAGCCTACAAGGTCAACGGGAAGGGCTTAGGTAGAATTTAGCAGGTGGGATAGGGGTCGGTGACACGGTCAGCGATTGCGAGATGCATCTCCTCCCTTCAGACTCCAGCAAAAAGAAATTCTTTGATTCACTCTAGATGTTTGAAGATGTTTCTGTATTTTCAACGCAAATACATGTAAATAAATTCCGTGTTACACTCAAAAAGCTGAACATTAGAGCAACTTCTTTAGTTCCATCATTTTCTCCGGTTATCAGATCTTATATGATCATAAATACATCCCCCCAACTCGTCTTGTTTCATTTTTTGGACATCATGACTAGTGGCAGCCAGTAGGGGGCAGACTCACCGATGTTGTTGAGGGCGCTGCCGGTGGATGGAGAGACTTGGAGGAGGCGTGGGTCGATGAACGGAGTGAAGGAGGAAGAAGACTTGTGTTTCTGCATGTTGTTACTAGACTGGCTCTACGGTGAGACGGAAATACGACAAAATTATGACGGGATGTGATCCTGATCAAACCAAAAGTATCGAATGTCAATAACAATAATAACAATAATGGATGCAACAACGACCAAAAAAAGTTTGTGACATGCAGATACAAAAAACATTCAAATCGCGGGGTAAATTATGAGAGTAAAAGGGCAGAAACAACGTGGAGGGTAAACATATGTTCAAAAAACACAAAAGGGGAAACAAAAATTTAGGTTTAGGAAAAGGATTTCCGTGGAAAATACTTGCCATCACGTTCCTAACGGCCTTGTGTGTTAAGATCTACGCTCTGATGTGAGGAAAATCAGCAACATCAAGGAGTAAAATGGGCTTTAGTGGCTTGGAGGTGAATGACTGTGAAGAACGACCGTCCTTTAAGGTAAAACTAACAGGTGCGACATCATGGAGGCAAAGTTCAGCGGCGGGATTTCGGGCGAATTTAAGTCACCTGTGTGTTTTCAATCGATTTAAAAGTAAATAAAGAGGAAAAACTTTAGTAGAGTCAGTGTCGGAGCCGGAAGTGGGGGCAGGGGGGGGGACATACCTCTGTGAGGATGCCGAGCTTGTCCAGGGGACTCTGGGGGGACATGGAGGTGGGGCTGGCGAGGCTGGAGGAGGAAGGGGAGTTGGATGCGGTGGAGGAGGGGGAGGAATGATGGCTCTGCTGGATCAGGTCTGGGAGGAGGTGGATGCGACCGGCAAAGCCGTTCCTGTCCGCGTGCGGTGTGGGGTGATGGTGGTGATGGTGGTGATGATGATGATGGGGGCTGGGGGTGTGATGCACGAGGCCCGGGCCCGAGCCGGGACTCGGGGCGAAGCCCGCGAGCAGGCCCGGCACCGGGGGCGGGGCCTGGCCCGGGCCGGCACTCGGACGCTTTCTGTTGTCACCTGCGCTCTGGAAGTAGAAAGAGGGGTAGACGGCTTTGGGTCTAGATGTGTTCCTGATGAGTTCAGGGGGGGAGAAGGTGCTAGGAAGAGCGAAGGGCAAACTAGAGTGACTATTCTACAGGCGGGACGGAAACTCGTTAGTCATCAAGCATTTTGAGACAAAAGATGCTAACTGCTAAAGCATCAGCTGACGGATTAACTTCAAATCTGATTTAACCTGCAAGAAATCTTGAATTAAATGCTTGATAATGTAATAAATCCTTCTTATTGCATTAGCTACAGGTGTGGCGTGATTAATAAAACCTACGCTAAGCTGATCTTCATGAGGTAAACAAGAACAAGACATGATGAAGACGCAAAGAAAAAACAAATGGAAAAACTCAGATGGTGGATAAAAAAACACCAAAACAAATAGACAACAGAACAAATAAAACATGAGCTGAATTGTTTTTTCTTCATCAGCCGGTACCTGTCTGACGATCAGCGTGCTGTCTTTGCATGGCGTCGACCCGGCGTCGCTCTCGCCTTCGTCGTGAACGATCATAGTCTTCACCGACTCGGTCTCGCCGTTGCTCAGCCTGGAGGAGCTGCAGAGGAGCAGAAGAGGAGTCAACGCAACCCGACCCGATTGGTTAAAGAGGAGTCCGGCCTTGTTGTTGGGTACATACACGGCTCTGGAGTCCTCCGGGCCAGAGGTGGACTCTTCACCCGCTTCCTGGTCTACCTCTTCATCGTCATCTTCATCGGTGGTGTCTGAATCTTCGCTGGAGGAGGAGTAATCCGTCACCTTATTGGGGGGACGAACGTCATCCACTGCGCGCAGCTCCTTGGCCAGAGCCGTGAGGTCCTACGGGTCACAAAGGTCCCACCAGGTCAAAGGTCAGGTGACACCACTAACGTCTACGTTTTCTCCACGTTTGAATTTGATCATCTTGAGAAGTTTTGGTTAATTATCCTTGAATGAAAGTAAAGCAGGAAACAGAGAAGCTGCTGGAGAGGAAAAGTGGTTATCGAGGACACGCCAGCCAATGAGAGGAGAGCGTGAGCGCCGCAAAGCTGGAGGGTGAAGCCAGGAAAGAGATGACTGCTCTTCAAGCTTCCAAAGGCAAGGTTAGTGGATTAATTGTAACGATGAGACAGATTAGAGCTGCAAAGATGAAAAGTTATTAGTGCGTCACCTCCTTTCTTAGGGTTAGAAACGGCGTGCGTTACGATTGCTGCCACCCGGAAAGAAAGATCAGTGAACAGGAAGCAAGCATTTAAGTGCAGGAAACCCTTCAGCCAAAACAGATAAAACAACCACTCATCATTTCTATTGGATGTTGGGGCAGATCACATGACACAATCCTGCGCTATAACACAAGGCATGTGGTCTAGATCTACATCCAACCCAGCTAGCGAGCTACGCTACAGGCTAGTTAGTCGAGTCTCACCGCTGGTCTGTTTGCCCTGACCAAGTCCCGCCTCTCTTCTGGTTTTTTCCCAGCATTCTCTGGACGCCGGAGGGGCGATCCCTCCGATTTAGACGAGGCTGAAGGAGGTGGAGGCGAGGAGAAATCAAAGACGTTAAAAACACGGTGGCGAGTGTGTCGCCCCCCGGTGGCGGTGCTTCAGTTGCAGCTTGTGGACGTGTGTGTGTGTGTGTGTGTGTGTGTGTGTGTGTGTGTGTGTGTGTGTGGACTCACAGCGGGCCCTGAACCTCTCCCCAGAGCCGCACTGAGAACCGGGATGAGAGCTGGAGTTACTGGAGCTGCTGGAGGAGCTGGAGCCTCCGCTTCCGCTGTTACTGGTCGGCCTGGGAACCAGTTTCTCCACCCGTTCCCACAGCAGCCGAGGTTCTGCTGCACTGCTGGGCCGACAGGAACCAAGATCAAGGATGAAATTTTATTTAATTATTTTTTCCTGATAGATAAAATTTAAGTTTTAAGCTGCTATTTGCACTATTATAAAGAATCTGTGTGGAAATGGAAAGTTAAGGACGAGCGTGTCGACACACACAGATTCACACACCAGTAAGAAGTATCACAAGGTTAGACTGAGCGATTACATAAACCCACCCACGCAGACGGCGACTATAGCAGCACAGAAATCCTGTGTGTGTGTGTGTGTGTGTGTTAGATCATCTCCAAACACAGAATGTGTTCTGTTGTCTGAGTCTGAAACAAACGAAGGGAACAAGCGCCTGCTTTAATTTAAACGTGACTCGAACCAACACGTGTGTCCCTTTCAGACTAAAAGAACTGAATTCTCAGCAGAGTGATCGGCGCTTTTCAAGGAGGCGAGGGGGAGATGTGTGCCTCTCGTCGTTCTAGGTACTCGACATTCTCGATTCAGGGACGGAGCCCTTCGAAGGCCACAAGCTCGACGACAGGAGAGCGCAGGGACAGGAAGTTCTCTGTAGACCAGCTGTGAGTGATGACATCATCCACCACAGCCTGCAAAAAAAAAAGCCGCGGCCCCTGAGCTGAGACGCGTCTAAAACCTCTATTCCACCTTTAAAAAGCCCAAAACGACAGCACACGGAGTCACACACAATCCGGCGGGGGGGAGGTGGGGGGTTTACGTCGGTTTACCTGGCGGCGTTGCGTTGCACGGCCTGGCTGCCGTGTGAGGTGTTGCCGTGGCGATGAGGCGAGTCTCGCCTCTGCAACACTGGAGACCGCGACGTCGTCCTGACGGGAACCTTTTGTGATAGAAGACAGCGGAGCAGCTCAAGCGTGAGCAAAAAAACGCACGTGGAACACACAAAACACGCTGACAGGGGGCGTGGAGGAGGACGCTGCGTCCGGATAAAAACAACATATTCTTTAAAATGCATCGTTTTTTTATTGATACAACTCAAACACCAGCGTGACTCTCCACGCCGTTACGAAAAAACGAGCGCATCGACGCGGGAGCTTCTCTGCTTCTAGAATCTGAAAGGAGAAGTTCAGCCGAATGCTTTACGAGTCGTTATGAAACACCGACGTGTTGACAGGGTTGTGGGTCAGCTGGGAAAACAGTCCATGCACATAAAATAGATGTTTTTTTCTGCAGCCCTTGGTGTTCAGAACACGCATCTGAAGGATGCATGATGACTTTGCTGAACGCGGCGGGACAGAGTGTTCTCTGACTGCAGTTTGTTTTTCTCTCTTTCTGCTGTTATATTTATGTCCCGCCGCGGTCGCAGTAAAACGCTGCATTAGTGTGGTGAGGGGGATGTATTGTTTTAACCTCGCCTCATAGGATCTATCTACACTGGGGGGGGGGGGGTGATTCCTCCCCTCCTTACCCTGGGCGGGGCCTCCTCTGTAGGGGCCACTTCGTGCTGCGAGGGTCTAAGCAGGGAGGGTGGTTGTGGGTCAGCGCGTGCAGGCGTTGATGATGATGATGATGATGATGAGGTGGATGGCGGTGAAGATGAAGAGGGATGGTGTTGGTGGGGTTCTTGGCTGTGGCGAAGATGCAGATTTTCAAAGCTAGGAGGGAGGGGCTCGCTGAAGGAGTGCGACCGCGACACGGCGGGCGGCGCAGCGGCGGCGGACGAGGGGTGTGCTGAGGCCACGCTGCTGCTGATCTTTAAAGCAGCGAGATGGGAGCGAACCTTACAGACAACAAACAAACAAACAAACAAACACATGGAGGGAGGGCGGGTCAATGTGCATGCAGGCCAGTGGGAGAGCCTCAAACTACCCCCTTCATGGGGCATCAGGAGTGCATTATCTCTTATTATCTCATTCGTCTATATGAAGTTTTTCTGTCATGCAAAGAGCAAAATAAACAAAAAGCTCAGGTGCAAGAAGGATCAGCAAAGTATGGATCGCATAGAAGAGGTTTTTTCTCCTCGAGCTGCATTTGACTTTCTAGATATTAGCATGGATGAAATGTTGGGATTAAAATTTAAGATTTAAGAATTAATGTCACGGCGGTTCATGCAAAACTCCTCCCAGTGTAAGTAACAGGATGGAAATATAGCAACATGGTCTGAAAGGGCTCTACATCGAACCTCTTCCTTGACTTTCAGTGGAGCACAAACCCGATGACCTTTATGATAAAGTGAAGTATGGCTGTAGCTCATGTCAGCGCCCCAAAAGAACCCCAAAGCCCTTAGAATGCAGCAGGAGGAGAAAAGGAGCAAACAGAAAGCATTCACATCGTCCTCCTTGTTGCCGGGCTGCACCTCAATAAAGGCGCAGAAATGTGGAGGCCGGGAGGAAAGTAAAAATGTCCCCTGGAAGAGCAATTATTACCGTAATTCAGCCGCTAATCCGGTGGGAAAAGGTGCAGCGCGTCCAACAAGAGGCAACCGAGTCAGGAGGGGCGGAAGAATTAGAAAAATCACAGCCGTTAATGGAGCGATGAAGACGAGAGGGTCCCGACTCAAATATAGGTCAGAGCGCTGTGTCGGCTAATTTGATTATCATCTGGAGCTCCTAACAGATGTGTGTGTGTGTGTGTGTGTGTGTGTGTGTGTGTACGAGCGAGGATGCACAACGTTAAAGCCTGATGTTAATGGTTAATATTCATAAACATCAATGAATTCTGTCACCATGAACACCCCCACATTTTACCAAGTTACAGCAGACTGACTTGAGTGATCATTCCTGCTTAGTGGGTCGAATCCTCCGCTGGAAGATGACGAGCGCCGCCTGAGTCACCCGGTTTGCAAATCTGGGGCGCCTCATGAATTATGTATGCATTTAAATCACAATGAGGAGCTGCAGAATGTGGAGCAAAAGATGAATCCTCCGAGCAAATAATCTTTCTTGTTCACACACAATTGCAACACTTGGGGGATGAAGTAACTGTTTTCCACATTTGAAAAACACCTTTTGTTTGCTTTGGAAAGAGGGAGGACAGCACGTCAATCAGAGCGTTAATCACAAAGGACCAGCATATGATCAGGGCTGTGATCGTTTCTTTGTGTTTGCCAGTAGGAGTTTAGGAAAAAGAGAAACTTCTGGTGGACAAAAACTTTCTTAAACAACAGGAAAAAAAAAAGCAACGTGAGTCTAAACATGTCAATTTAACCCAGATTGGGAGCTCGGATGTCAAACGAGTTGCAGTGGAATCAATGGTGTCAGATCGGGATGTAAGCCACCTAGATCCAGACTGAAAGAGAGTTGAGTTAGGGACACATCACAAAGGAAACGCAGCGCAGCTAGAAAGAACACACACCTTGATAACCCAAAGAGAAGAAGCATCTAAATCACCTGAAAAGCAGAACCCAAACAGGACAGTAAGAGTAAAAACGGACGAGACGCTTCGAGTTGCATTTTTGAATATCCAAAGCCTTCAGTCAGTAGAGTTAGAGTGAGACATGCGTTCTGTTGTTGTCATGGTTACCTGTGGTTCAACGGGCCGGTGCATGGCGGGCGCCTCGGACGCCGAGTTCCCATTGGGGTAGGACGACTCGGAGCGCGGCGGCACCGGAGGCTGCTGGGGTTTGGTCTGCGCCGCCTGAGGGGAACCCTGGATGTTCTTTCGGTATCGCTCGTCAGCCTGGGGAGGACAGACACGGATGAGAGGGCGGCGGCGTGAGCGGCGATCAAGAGGTGGCGGAGGATATTTCGGAAAGAAGCCGTTAAGAGCGACGGTTTGTTAGTTCACCCCCTCCCCCCAAGAGAGGAGAGATGTTCGGGTCTAGCAGAGGTTCAAGCACATCAGAAAGACGTCTGCTGGTTCAGGCTCACCAGCAGGGATCACGAAGCGTTTGGTCGAGGGCGGGCGGGGTTATTGTTGCCACGGTATTCCCACATCCCTGCTAGTAGAACTTCAGCAAGCATTAAAGACCGTCATGCAGGTTTTATTCAGCACAGTAAAAACCGTGAGTTTGTGCGTGAAGGAGAGTTTGGCACCAAGATTTTATTTCTTCCTCTACATAAGTCAGTTTAACCCGGAGGTTCGTTCACATGTAATCATCACAGTTATTGTTCCCAACAGGAATCATGACTAAACTTTGGGAATACAACCTAAGAGGTAATAAAGCAGGCTTGTAACTCCTTCGGAATTGCTTCTGCTGGAGCGGCCAACCCAACATTTCCAACACCTGCTGATTCCTCGACAACGGAGTCCAAGTTCATCCTCCAGCATGTGTTTTATCGGAAAACAACGTATTTCCTTGCATGGCCACATTTTATAATAAAAAAACGCTCGTTGTGCAGGAGAACTAGCAAAAAATAAATAAAAAAAGGAAATACCTCAGAGCTGCTTTCAGAAAACACTGGAAAAAAGTCTCCAACTCTACAAATCGGCTGATTGCACCGATCACCTCCAAGAAGAACAATTTCAACAGATCAATGACGCAGATTTTGCTTTATTTTTGTTTTTTCTGTTGAGGTTTATGTTAATATGAAGACCAACATTGGCTGCTGACACCAGAAATAGAAGGAAAAAGCACCTCTGGGATCTGTTCCATGGAGGGATGGATCAAAACTAATGCTTTCTGAAGCCTCTGGATCATCGTATGTCTGGAGGAAGGATGAAGCCATCGAGAAATGGAACTGCATGAACATCCAGACCTGGAGGCCCATTTCCACCAGGATTGGGTTAAGATTCCTCAGGATCGCTACCAGGTGCTTCTGCGTGGATTTGCAGGAGGTCACAGCAGATGAAAAGTGTCTCAACAAAGTACCGGAGACGCTCGACATCAAGCGACTGCCCTCAACATTTTGTGTTTTATTTGTGAAGAACAGCTGGAAACTGTTACGACATGGATTCAGACAGAGACAGCAATAAAGTCTAGTCGCTCACATCACCTACGAAGCATCCCATAGCAGCAGCTAGCCGTTACCATGGACACACCACGCACCCAAAGCGGTGAGAGTGAGTACACACAAGCAGAAGACGCATTCTACAGCAGTCAGAGTGGCGGCGGCGAGGAGCAGCGAGGTGTCACCTCTCTGATTGGCTGAGAGTCGGGGGCGGGGTCTTGGCGGTCGGCGGCGGGGAGCTTGGGCTCTGTAGTTTTCTCCAGACTGTGATTGGACTTCGTCTTTTCACAGTCGGCGGCGCCCTGCGGTTGTTTGGCCGTATCCGGGTCGGGGCTAGGCGGGGGCACTACCCTGTCCTGCTCGGGGGTCTGGGGGGGTTTGCTGCTCTGTGGCTGCGCTGCTTTGCTACTGGGCAGGTTCTGGTTCTGCTGGAGCGAGAGCAGGTAGGCCTGCTCCTGCTGCAGCTGCCTCTGGAGCTTCTGGGCTTGGCGCTGCTCCTCCAGCTCCCGCCATTTGTACTCCTGAGTGCAGGGAGGGGGGGGGGGTCAGGTTGAACCGAAACCACTGACAGAAAGACTCCGGGAGGGGCACGGCGTTTCCGAAAAAAACCCAAACCCTGTTCCTTTTAAAATACTTTATGAGGAAATGTGGATCAACACCTCAAATGACTTCAAGTTGTCGTTTGCTTCCCAAAAAATTCCCACCAACAGGGAATTTATCGAGTTAGCAAAAAATGCCGCTAAATGAAATCAGATTTATTCTGGTCGGATGAAGCGTTTCAGTCTTTTAAAAAAGAGAGTTAAAAACATCTCACGGTATAAAAGACGCTTCGTTTTCATCCTAACGTCATAAATGACGGCTGCGCTGGACCCCTGTGTGACGATGGGAAGCCTGGATGTGAGAGTATCTTCGGTCACATCCTGTCATTATTCTGAGTATCCTCTGGAACCCCAGGAGGATTTTAAGGATTTAAAATCTGACATCAGCGACCGGCAACATCTGACATGAAAACATGGGAAAGCCCGTTTCCGCTGGACGACTGGATTCCTGGTGATGACATCATCGTCACTAAACCTCAATAACTTTAGACCTCAGGGTTTCACGGCTCCCGTCGGAATTCTAAAAGTCATTCATGATTACTAAAGACTTCAGCTTCAATCAGGATGACTGGAACGGGGGTGGTGGGTGGGGGTTTGGGGGTGTCACTCACCAGCAGCATGGCCTGTTCGTGGAGGAGCTGCTGCTGCAGGATCTCCAGGTGTCGCTGCTCCTCCTCCAGCTGGCGCCGGATGTACTCCTGCAGAAAACACACCCAGCATCAATGGCGTCAACGTCAGGACGTAAAACCACCGCTTCACACCTCAAGCGTCGGCTCCCTGGCTCCTACCTGCTCTCGGTCAGCCCGCCTCTTCTCCTCCTCCGCCCGCCGGCGTTCCTCCTCCTCTTTGCGGCGCCGCTCCATCTCCTCGATTCTCCTCTTCTCCTCCTGCTCCCGTCGGCGCTGCTCGCGCTCCTGCTGCCTCCTCATCTCGCGCTCGCGCCTTTGTTGCTACGGGCGACAGGGGTAGGCGAGGGGTTCGGTTACCGACGGTTTGAGTTTTGTTTTGTGATAACATTACTGCTGATGTAAAACACCTGGATCTATCTTCCACCTAGAAAACTCACCTCCTCCAGCCGCCTCCTTTGCTCCTTCTGCTGCTCGATGCGCTTCTGCCTCTCGGCCAGTAGTTGGCGCTTGTACTCCTCCTGCTCGCGGAGCTGCTGCTCCTGCAGGAGCTGCTGGCGGCGCAGCGCCTCCGACCGCTCCTTGTTCTCCTGCTGCAGCCGGATGAAGTCGCGGCGCAGAGTGGACTCGCCCGGAACGTTAACGATGGAGCTGGAGATGAGAGCGAAGGGTTTAGGTTTTTTTGGGGGGGGGGGGGGGTCATATCAAGCTAATTCAAATGCTAACGCAGTGACTCCAGATCTACGGACGCTACCTGGGTTCGCCTTCTTGCTCTGATGCTTCTTCTTCCTCTTCTTCGCTGCCGCTGTATTCGTACTCTGTCTCATCTGAGGAAAGCGGGGAAAATTAAACCAAATTAAGACCCCCCCACCACCCGACGCCCTCACGCCTCCCCTCGGACTCACCCTTCTCGCCCCTCTTCTTCTTGGTCCGGTCGATGTGGTCTTTGAGCTGGATGCGGACCTGCCTCTCGTTCGGCTGGTCCCGGATGAAGGGGTGTTTCAGCAGCTGCTCCGTGGGGGGGCGCTGGGTGTAATTCTTCACCAAGCAGCCCTCAATAAAACTGAAGAACTTCTTTGACCTGTTTGGGGAAATTCAAACGTGACGTCCGGAGTTCAGCCGTAAGTCAAAACAGGAAGATAAAGACTGGAGATTCAACCCACCATTTTTTGGACTTGAGCCGAGGGGGGGGGTTTCTGGGGATGAGGAAGAGGGCTCTCATGGGGTGCATGTCACAAAGAGCTGGAGGAGGAAGAACACGTTTCAGCGCCTGTTTTTCCTCCCTGTATGAAGGCATCTTTTACACCCCCCGTTGGGTCAAAGCGGGGCGTACTCACGTGGAGCTCCTTCAGCCATCTCGATGGCCGTGATTCCGCAGGACCAAAGGTCGCTCTGAGGAACAGACGATCCGATCAGTCACATCCATTCATGCATAGATCGAGTCTCTGTTCTTGGAAGATGCACAACTCACCCTGTAGTCGTAGGTGGCGTCTGGGTTTTCATCGCAAGCGATGACCTCGGGGGCCATCCAGTACGGCGTCCCGATGAAGGTGTTCCTCCGGCCGACCGTCCGATCCAGCTGAGCGCTCACGCCGAAGTCCACTGGGAAACAGAAAGAAGATGAACGACGGCGCTCAGTTTTCCTGTGGTTCTTAAACACATCAAGGTTCCATCTCTAAACCCGACCGCCATCGTGACTCAAACGTCTCCAACAACAACAACAGACGACGGCAGCGAAAGTGTTTTTACAGGTGAGGCACGAGTCGCTGTGATTGGTGGGCTTGTTTCCACCTGCCTGCTGGTACACCTGTCTCCAATCAGGTTTGAACGTGTCTCCCCCCATCCACCCCCCCAGCAGGCAGGGTGAGGCATGTGGAGACAAACACGCTGCATTCAGGTTATGTCAGATCCATTTAGCGCATCGCTAAACACCTAAAAAGCAACTTTCTGCCTGTGTGCAGCTGGAAATGAGCAGAATCGGAAGACAAACAGCCGTTTTCCCAGAAAAAAACAACCGAACGTAAAGCCCCGGTAACGACAAAGCTCCAGCTGGCACTCGCTTTGGTGCTGACTCAAATCTGGCGCTGCACTATTTTTTCAGCGCTGTTGTCAAAAACCTCAGCGCGGGCCGTCTTTCCAGTCTGCTGGGCCAGTCTGACCACAATGCAACCAGAATCGCATGGACGCATACCCAGTTTGACTTCGGCGTTCTCAGTCAGCAGCACGTTCTGTCCCTTGATGTCGCGGTGGATGACGTGATGGGCGTGAAGGTGAGCTAAACCCTGTGGAAAGAGGGGAAACGACACGTTTATTATCCCAGAATGCAGCAGCGACGTCGCAGAAGTGCGGGCGCGGCGGGGGGGGGGGGGGGGGACCGACCCTGAGGATCTCCCTGGAGATGTACGCGATCCAGTCCTCCTTCAGCGTGTTGCCTTTGGTGTTCTTCACCAGATCCGTGATGGAACCGGCGCCGCAGAACTCCATCACCAGCTGTGAGAACAGGAAACAGGAAGCGGTTGGCGTTTAGTGCAGAAACACACACCAAACGTCGCCGCGTTTGTTTCTCGTCGTGTTTCCGCGGAACCCGGTCTAAAACGTCAGCAGGTAGAGTGATGGAATGAAGGTAGGACCTCATTCTACCTGCAGAAACTCACCCACAGCTGGTCGTCGTGGCCTGGAGGACTTTTCTTGATGAAGGCTCCGTAGTAGGTGGCGATGTTCCTGTGATGGGAGTACTTCTTCAGCATGTTGATCTCCAGCTTGATTTCCTCCTCTTCATCCTGACATGGGGAGAGACAAACAGACACACACACACACACACACACACACACACACACACACACACACACACACACACACACACACACACACACACACGTCTATGATCTGCATCTAAACATGCATGAATGTGTTTGTATCGACTGACAGCTTCTGTCAGCAGCAAAAAGTAACAGAACAGAAACAAACAAACAAACAAACAAACACCCAACATTTCTGTAGCATCTCTGCAGTTATTACAACGTTATTACAACGGCTCGATAGCGTGATGATGATGATGATGATGATGATGATGATGGATCACCATCCTCCTATAAAAACTCTTTCCACATTAGATGCTGACCGTCTTCATCGTCCCGTTCCCTCGCCCGTCATCGCGACACCTCCCTCGCACGACGTCCAACCACCCCCACCCCCCACCCCCACCCCCCCCTGGTTTGAAACAAAGCTTCCTGAAGCCGATCATTATCATTCCTCCGATGGAGATGGCGGGGAGACTTGGTGGCAGCCATGTTTCTGCTAAAGTATTACAGCACATACAGCGAGCAGAGCCAACAGAACCACCATCCCCAGGAGAAGGGGGGGGGGGGCGCAAGATGGACGCTGGATGGAAAAAGGGAGGTGGGCGGGAGGGAAGAATTGGCTTCCCCAAAGGCCAAAGAGAGGGTAACGTGTCTTTAAGGGGACGACCAGGAACCTGGAAGGCCAAATTCAGGGATTACTTTAACAGCTCTGGTATTCTTGTCACTGTTTCTAGGAATAAACGGAGAAAAATGACCAAATAAGGACAAACAGACAGCGATTCAGCAAAAAAAAAAAACTCCATCCAGTCACCTGATGCACCTGCAGATTTATTCTTTTTTTGGTGTTATCAAGTCAACATACTAATTCCACACCTTCCCACTTGTCACATTCACACCTCCTGAATGTGCAGGGAGCAGTGGGAGAAGGTGGGAGGTGAGAGACAGACTTGATTTAACATGTTTAGTTTATCTGAATTAGCCAGAAAATGAAGCAAGCAAGAAAATATCGAGAAAAAAGATCAATTTTTCCTCTCGGGGCAGCAGGAAGCTGCAGATGAAGATGCTTACGGAACAGTTTCCCGACTAATCAGGATCGATTTGCAGCTACGTGTGAATGCAAAAATAGGAGCAAGGATCTGGA